>NW_012103109.1:863400-901135 GCF_000951045.1 Mandrillus leucophaeus | reverse complement strand
AAGGACCTCTTCAAGGAGAACTACAAACCACTGCTCAGTGAAATAAAAGGACACAAACAAATGGAAGAACATACCATGCTCATGGATAGGAAGAATCAATATCGTGAAAATGGCCATACTGCCCAAGGTTATTTATAGATTCAATGCCATCCCCATCAAGCTATCAACGAGTTTCTTCACAGAATTGGAAAAAACTGCTTTAAAGTTCATATGGAACCAAAAAAGAGCCCGCATCTCCAAGACAATCCTATGTCAAATACTTTTATATCCACTAGTTCACTTAATTCTTCAACCCTTTGAGGCAAAACATATCACTTTCATTTTATGTGGAATTAACATAGAATCTTTTTAAAAATCAGCATTTGGACCAAGGCTCATCCAGATCTCTTTCTACCTACCATTTTTCAGGTATCCCCTTAAGTGAGAAGTGTTTGCTTGTTGAATAATGAGACCATGAGGCTCTTAATGTACTTCTATTCCAGACCCTTGTTCTTCACATCAATGGGGTGAAATTTCCCTGTCGATTCAATCAGGGGAGTCTCGAAGGTTTCATAGAGTCTCTAGTTATATCAAGCCTAGCCTCCTCCTATATGAGGCCTCAGTGACTTCACCTAAGTTAGAAAGGAAACCCTGTCTGGGCACTGTGGCTCACACCTGTAATCCCAGCACTTTGGGAGGCTAAGTTGGGTGGATTGCTTGAGGCCAGGAGTTAGAGGCCGGCCTGGCCAACATGGTGAAACTCCATCTTTACTAAAAATACAAAAATTAGCTGGGCATGGTAGTGCGCGCATGTAATCCTAGCTACTCGGGAGGCTGAGGCAGGAAAATTGCTCGAACCCATGCGGTAGAGGTTGCAATCAGCCGAGATTGCACCACTTCACTCCAACCTCGGTGATAGAATAAGACTCCATCTAAAAACACAAAAGTTGGGGAGGGGGGAACCCAGCTATTGTGTTTATTACCTAACAGATAAGTATAGGCATACTATGTCAGTTGGCCTTAACTTCCTGGCAAAGCCAAGGGGTATTCCTGTAGGGACAAGAGATAAGGTGTAGGGATTCTCTGGTTTGTGGTAGGTGAGAGATTTCAGTAGAAAAGAATGGAGACTCTCAGTTCATTTGTATCCGAATATTGTGCCAAGTTTTCCTTTTGTCCCCCATGGTAGAAGAACTGGCTCTCCTGGGTGGTTGGTATCCATTGCCCTTTTCCGGCTCATTTGTTTTCAAGGCTGGGAATAGAAGCATCTGGGATGCAAACTGGATGGGAGTCGTGCATGGGGCCAGAAGGTGCATCTCAGATGCCAAGACTGGAGGGCTGGAGGAGCATCTACAAAGTGCTAGGGGTCTGGGACAAAGAGTGGGATCCACATGGCAGTTGTAGCTCAGGTAGAAGCCAGGAGCGACCAGAGCAAGAAGTCATCGGTCAGAATGGGTGAGCTGGAAAAGTTTTAGAAGCAAGATCCAGTGCCCTCTAATGGAGTTTATGTGTGAGTGTGGCCAGGGTACACCTGCATCACTTTTTTTTAAATTTTTAATTTTTTTTGGTGGGAGTCTTCGAAATGAAAGCTCAATTCTTTTTAAGGCCACATGAATTCACTCAAATAAGGTTGTATCTTTTGAGCCTGGGCAAGGCGTCACACACTTACCCTGATGAAACCTTCTTCTAAAATCACTATTCTCCAAATTTATGAGATTGGTTGAAAATGTGAGGAGAGAGAAGCAAATTAATAGATAACCAAGTTATTCTTTGGGTCCTGTGTCCATCTCCTCTTTCTTGGAAAGTTTTCCTGTTACTTGTCAGAAAAGGAGTACAAGAGGGAAGAGTACCAGATGTACGAGGAATGAGGAGCTCAGTGCTTGCAGTATTAATGTAAGTCTGCTGATAGCGTGTGAGGCCTATACTTAAAAACACAGATTCCCTTCTCTGAACTTCACCTTCCTAGGTGTGAAATGAAGCAGACTAGTTGGCCATCTCAGTAAAGAGCTGAAGCACCAGTTAGTAGGTATGACAACAAAATGTCTCAAAAGCTGTGCTGCATAGGTGAACCTTGAAGACATTGTACTGAGTGAAATGAAACAATCAAAAAAGTCCAGATATTTATGTTTCTTTTTATATGAGGTACCTAGAGGAGTCAGAATCACAGAGACAGAAAGTAGAATGATGGCTTCCAGGGTCTGGGGAGAGCGGGGGATGGGGAGTTATTGCTGAATGGAGACAGAGTGTTTTGGGAAGAGGAAAAAGTTCTAGAGATGGATGCTGGTGATGGTTGCACAACCATGTGAATGTACTTCATACCACTGATCTGTACACTTAAAAATGATTAAAATGGTAAATTTTACATTAAGTGTATTCTACCATAACTAAAGAAAAAAGCTATGTTGTCTACAAGAGGGCCACAAGGTCAAGAAGCCCAGTTGGTAAGATTGAGGCATGCCCTTGAACAGGTGCACAGGTCAGCCCCCTGTCTCACCGTGACAGACTCACCATGGTCATCAATGGACTTTTAGGCTGCCTGTTCTTAAATGTGAAAAGCAGCAGTGGACTTCTTCTCTTCAAGAAAAACAAAACAAAACTTTGTCACAAATTCCATTCTATGAAGCAGACAATGAAGAGATCACAACTTCGTGAGACGAGAAGCCAGGCACAAAGCCACAGTGGCACAAAGTGGGATGAGGTTGGCATGCATGTCCCACCCTAGTGTCCCAGGTGGGTGTCACAAAGGGAGAGGCCACTGGCACCATGTGATGCTCGACACCAGAGAGCTACATGAGTTTTGTGTCTCTATCCTTGGTGTGAGGTACAGGCTTCCATCAAGTGTGTCTCTCTGGCCACAAGGAGGCAAGGCCGTGATGAGGTGAAACCCACCCCTCTCCCAGCAGCCTGGTCCACTGCCCCCTTTGCAGGATTCCCTCCTGCAGGATACCCTGGAGCATCACCCTGAAGTATAATCCGGGAAAGCTTCTGCCAGGCCAGCATTGTCTCTGCTTCCTAAATGAGGAACCTAGTTGGCCTTGGCCAGAGATGACATCCTGTGTTGGCCCCTTTCATGGACCTAAAGCATCTGGATGGATCTAGACCCTTTTGGTTGCAAGTGACAGAAATCAAATCCAAAGTGGCTTAAACTCAAATAAAACTTATCAATTCAGTGTGTAACTGAAACTTACCAGTTCACTGTGTAACTGAAATGTCAGGTACAGCTGGCTGTAGGGGCTCAAATAATGCTGTCTGCTTTCTTTCTTTATCTTGCTTGCTTACTCCATAGTTTGTTTTCCATTCGTCTTCCTCTCTCTCTGGCAGGCCCTCTCCACATGGTGACCGTTGGCAGCAAGAGGCTTATGTCATGCCTCCATCTGGCAGTCCGTCTCAAGTTTTCTTTTTCTCAACAGGATTTACTTTCTAGTTCATGCATGAGCTATCGGAATGGCCAGGGGTCACGAGTGGAATACTCTAATTGGCCAGACCTGGGACACTTGCACACCTGAAGCCAGGGTGTGAAGCCAGTGCCACCCCCAACCATGGGTGGAGCATGAGGGAGGAATTGGTCCCTGGAGAGGAAGTGGGTACAGTGACCAGAACAGGAAGCAGAGACCAGTCAGGCAGTGACAAGAGGCATACCTTTCCAAGCCCACTGTGACAGGTGTGAGAAGGGCATGAGAAGCTGCCCAGCGCTTAGGAACTCTCTAAGCTCCTGTCTCCCTGCTTCTCCTGCCCTGACCCACTGCCTTCAGTGTCTCCCCTGGTGTCTGGGCCCATTTTGGCTTTTCTCCTTGACTTCTGCCCTCTCTCCAATCCTGGGGTTGGCGACCTCAGTTCAGATGATTTAGTGTGGCTGGTAACTGACCCACCCTCGCGATAGGACTTCCATCGTCTGCCCTGTGACTGCACTGGCCTGTCCCAGCCCACCACCACCCTACACAGGGATAGGGGTGAAGCGCAGGACCACAGGGACAGTGCCCTAGTTTAGGGGAACTCACCTTTGGGAGCCTTCAATCTCACCTTCCTCACCCTGCCAAGATTCAGAGCCTCAAACTCTTTTTCCCCCTTTCAAGTTATTTTCTTCATTTGTCAGGTCCCTATTGTGATGTGTGGCATTTGCTGCTGGGTGGTGTTGGTTTGTTATTTTCACCCTGTTTTGTGCCCTGACACTTCCCAGAGGTGTGGGCACATTCTAAAATAATGAGCTCCCCATGGCCGAGAGAGCCTGACCCCTCTGTTTTAGCAGCTCTGGTCTCGAGGCAGGGGGACCGGGAGTTTTGCTTGGGCCCCAGTGCTGGAGGGGCTGGGATGAGCCCACTGGGACAGAAGAGAATGTGCTGTGGGGGTACAGAGGGCCAGAGGTGGAAGGTGTTTGGGTGGAGGTGAATATCACAGGTGTAGGTGGCTGGGCCTCAGGGGTGCTGCTCTGGGTGGCAGCACCGGGTCCCACCCAGGTGAACTGGAGGTCATTGAGCGCATCAGGCCCTGAAGAAACCTGCTCATGACAGCTAAACTCTCCAGGAGCCCCAGAGTGGCGGTGGCTGATTTGCCGTGAAGGATCTGGGCGGGGGTGGGGTGGGGCCAGATGAGGGTCTCCAGATCAGAATGCACATAGGTGAGCCCCTGCCTTGCCAGTGTCAAGGTACAGGGGATCCTTCCATCATTTGAAGTGGCTCCATGTCCATGCTGGTGGCATGTGCTTCCAAGATCCAGTTGGAAGGAGATTTCTTGTCCTATGGTGTCCTGTGTCCTTGTGTCCTTATGCCACCTTCTGTGGCTCTTGAAGAAGGGTATTCCTCCATGATGGGGCACATGCCTACCATCCCTGGACAGAGAAGGCCTTGGGGCTCTTTGAAGCCACCCACACTGATTCTTCTTCTTCTTTTCCAGTTCCCACAAGACCTCCCTCCTTTGGCTGGTTCTGGCCACAGTAATTCACTGTTTAGAATTCAATGGTATCCTGTTTAACTGTTACCACTCCCAAGTGTAAGGTGATGCTTCTTTGATGATGAGGCAAGATCCAATCATGTTTGGAAGAGGATGGCCATGAGCTCTGGAGTGAGGTGGACATGGATTCATGCTCTGGCTCCACCTCTCACAAGTTAAATGACTGGTGTGAGTCACTCAGCTTCTGTAAGCCTTAGCTTTCTCATTGACAAATTGCATTGATAGAATTGCCTTCCTTTCAGGGCTGTTGTGAGGATGAAATCAAGCAAACATTGATTCCTTCACTAAGTATTTACTGCATGCCTAGTACCTGCAAGGTGCTGTTCTAGGCACTCCGCTGCACTCATAAAACAGTTCCAGTGGATGAGATGCAAGCAATGCATATAAAAACCCTTGGCAAAGAGAGCGGGGGACCCTGATGGTAACACACAGTGAGCCATGATTTTGGAAGTGTTTCTATTGCTGCCAATGCTGTTGGATACTCTGATGCACCTGGCCCAGAGTCTGGACTGGACAAGCCTTGCCAGTAGGTGTGGGGCAGGGTGAGCAGTTCTGCCCCCTCACGTCAGGGTGAGTCTTTGCTTTGCTGACAAGAGGGGCTGGTTTCCTGGAACTCCCTGAGCTTATGTCCTCAGGACTCTTCCCATAAGCCTTTGCAGTCTCATTCTTCAAACCCAGGCCAGGTGAAGATGATAGTGTGTGATCCATCAGCCCACAGCCGGAGAAGGCTGATAGCTAGGTAGCCTATCTTTGCCCCCAAGAGGTGAGCTGAGGTTGACTCTTGCTACCCAACATCCTGGGTACATGCACGTGCATGCACACGCACACACACACACCCTGTTTCCCACACCATCTGCTGTGGGGCCCTCCCTTCCCCAGGATGCTCCTCTGTGGATGTAGCACTGACGATGACCTCACAGCACAGCCAAACATGACCCACTCAGGTGTCCTTCAAGCAAGGCGTGAAAGGGAGGGGTCAGCCAGATCCAGAGAGAAAGAGAACTCCGTTGACTAGCTTTTAAAGGTTCCTTTTGGATCCAGGGCCTTAGCTGCCTCTTCCTTGGGGTCTCTACAGGTGGAAGGTAACACCCTTGTTTCAGCCTTATGTGACCCCTCCCCTTGTCTGGATTGTCCCCAACTCTAAGACCTCACTCTGGAGGCACAGTCTCTGTACTTCCCCATACCCTCTCCCTCCCAGGAGGAGAGCTGAGATGCTAAAGAATGAAGGAGAAATGGGGACTCAAGATACCAGTGGGTGGACCAGGCTGTCAGGGAGCCACTGCTCTCCTGGGGCAGGTTTTTCTTGTTCTTTTTACATGTCTCCCTAGGAGGCCGGGGTGGCTATTTGACCCTAGAGCACTGGGCTTCTCCAGAGAGGTAAGGCCTCTCTTGCAGCCCTAGGTCCTCTCCACTACAGCCAGAAATTTAATTTGTAAAGATTTTCCCTGTCCTGAACTATGGCTTCCTTACCTTGTCTCTCTGGCTCCTGCTGAAGCTGGCTCCTCCCCTTTTCTCTCTCTTTTCAGATTTCTTGGATGAAATTGATTCTCTTTGAGCCTCTCACCCCGAATGCAGCTCAGAGCAGAAGGGTCAGCAAATATTTTTTTTCCCCAGCAGACTGTCTCTCTCATCTGATGAGAAGTGTCCATGAAACCCTCAGATCTGGCATTTGTGCATGCATGTGCATGTGTGCTCATGTGTGTGCATGTGCGTCCATGTGCATGTGTGTGCACGTGCGTGCATGTGTGCGCAGGTCTGTGTATGTATGGGTGCATGTTTGGGCATGTATGTGCATGTGCATGCATGTGTGTGCATGTCTGCATGTATGTGCTTGTGTGTGCATGCATGTCTGTGCATGTGCATGCATGTCTGTGTATGTGTGTGCATGTGTGTGAGATGAATTTGGTGAATGAGAAGGAATCCAGGGAGGGGATGCAGCTCTCTTAACAGAGGTGAATGTAATGCCCCAAAAGACAACAGCTCTGTCCTTCCAAGACTGGCCAGGGCAGGCTACAGCAGCAGACTCTCCGTTGCCATCTGAGTGAGCTGCCCCGTCCCCCTGGGAACTGATGGGGGAAGGGAGAGGCAGCTTCTACATGTAGAAGGGCCAGGAACAGAGATTTCTTGGTAAAACTCAGGTTCGAAACATAACATTTTCCCCAACTCCTCCTCTCTCTCTCCCTGCATTCCTCAGAGGTTACTGCTGAAGTCTTTCTAATGCCTCTGCCTTGGCCTTCTTTCTGTTCCCATGGCCTTGAGTGAATACCTAGACCCGCAGGGCCCTGCAGTGAGCTCCCAAAAGGACCCTTTTCTCTTCTCGTGCATCCTCCAATTCCCTGGCTGCCTAGGGTTTCCAGAACCTGCCCCATTCTTGCTCACCTGTGCATTTACCGACCATCCTCCTGCCGCCCTGTCCCTCTCGCCTATCTCATCCCTTTTCTTCATTCCAGGCCACATTCTGCTCTTCCCATGAGGTCTCTGTGGACTTCCCCCTCTATCAAGGTCTCTGCTATTAATTTGCCAAGTCTGCCACCTTGAGCTGTCAGTCTGGGCAGTGTGCATTACCACTTACTCACTGTGTGACATAGAACCAGGTTTTTGAAAACTTTTCTGAGCCTCAGCTTTCTCACCTGGAAAATGGAACCTACCTCATAGAATTATTGTATAAAAAAGTCCATGAAATTTTAGTGGCTCACACCTGTAATCCCAGCACTTTGGGAGACAAAAGTGGGTGGATCGCTTGCGCTCAGGAGTTTGAGATCATCCTGGGAGACATGGCAAAACTCTGTCTCTACAAAACATACAAAAGCTTAGCCAGTCTAAGTTTGCTGGTGGCATGTGGCTGTAGTCCCAGCTACTTGGGAGGCTGAGGCAGGAGGATTTCTTGAACCCAGAAGATCAAGGCTGCAGTAAGCAGAGATTGTGCCACTGCACTCCAGTCTGAGCGACGGAGTAAGATTCTGTTTCAAAAAAAAAAAAATTCGAATACTGTGATTGGCACATAGTAGGATCTCAATTATTAGAGGTTCCACACCCTTTGTGGACATGGACCATTTCTTCAGTGAGAGTTCAAAGCTCTGGAGAACAGCGACTGAATCCGATTGTATCTCTGAGTTCCCAGTGCTTAAGCATTCAATAAAGGTGGTTTGCAGTCTCTGATCTAGCTCCTGTCTGCCTCTCTGGGACTTTCTCTCATTGCTTCCTCCTTTCTTTACTCCAACAATCCTGAAACTTCCTGCCATCTTTCTAGAGCAGGTTTCTCAGTTTCTCAACGTTGGCACTATTGACATTTCGGAGTGGAGACTGTCCTGTGAATTGTAGGCTGTTTAGCAGCATCCCTGGCCTCTACTCATGGGATGCTGGTGGCACTCCAAGTTGTGACAACCAAAAATGTCTCCAGATATTGCCAAATGTCTCCTGAAGGGCAAAACCACTCCATGTTGAGAGTCACCATTGTAGAGCTTTGTTTTCTCTTAGAATTTTATGCTTTCTGCATGCAGTTGCCTCTGCTGAGCACTGACTTCCCCTGTTCACCTAGTGAACTCCTAATCACCTATTGACACCCAGGTCAGATGTCAGTTCCTGGCAGAAGTCTTCTCTAATCCCCCACAGAGGCCCTTCTAAATCCCACATGTTTTCATGCTTCCCACTCAGCCATTCTTCATCAAATCCTATTGCCATTGCCTATTTTTGTGTCACTGTCTTATGCATTATAATTTGACCTCTTGAAAGGCAGAATTTGTGATTTACTCATCTCTTTATCTTTAGCACATAATCTAGGGTGTAGAATATAGTGGGTGGTCAAAATAATCAAGAGAAAAATGGGTAGAAGGCTAGAAAGATTAATGGATGGTAGATAGATTGATGAATGGATGGATGGATGGGTGAGTTGATAGATAAATTTGCAGGAAGGTAAATGGGAGAGCAATTGCATGGAAAGGTGGATAGAAGGATGGATGGAATTTACAAATAAATTTAAAAGTAGAGGAATGAATAGATATGTGATTTGATGGATGAATGAGAGGATAAGCAGATGAATGGGTCAATAGAGAAGTGACTGGGTAGATAAATAAATGGGTGGGTGAGTAGACAGATGGATAAGTGGATAAATAGATGGATGAGTGAGTAGGTGGTGGGTGGGTGTGTGAGTGAATGAATATAGGTGGGAATGGATGGAAGGATGGGTGAAATTTGTGACTGAGTCAATGAATGCATGAATGGATATGTGTGTGATTTGATGAATGGATGGGAGAATAGATGAATGGGTGAATGGATAGATGGATGAGTAGACAGATAAATAGGTTGGTGGGTAGATGAGTGGGTGGATGGAGTAAATGGATGTATAGGTGTGTGAATGAGTGAATTTTTGAGTGAATTAACCCATTCAAAAGATGAAAGGAGTTTATGAATGGGTGCATGCATGGATGGAATGAAGATAAATGGAACAATATATGAACAAGTCAGTGAAGAATAGGGCACATTTTCCTGTGCTTATCTCTTCATTTGGACAACCTAGAGGGAGAAACTGAGTTAGAGGGGTGGGGACATCCTGAGAGTCTGGAATTCTGAGGGAACCCAAAAGTTTCCTTCCTTTAAAAATCCCTCTTACATTGGGTTCCTACAGGCTTTTTTAAGGAGGGGTTTTTGGGGGACCCATTTTAAAAATGGAAATTGAGCAATGTGCAGGTCAAAGTCATGAGATGTGGAACTCAGCTTTCTAACTCCCAGTCTACTAATCCCTGGGAAAGCACGCCATGCCTCTGCCACTGAAGCTCAAAACAGCCTGGTCAGGGACTGGCAAAGTCTTAGAGTAGTCTTGAGGGTTAAAGTCCTCAACACAATGTCTGGCATGTGGAAGCCACTCAATGAATGTCAATTCCAATGAGAGACTGGGGCTTCAGAGTCATGGGGTGTCAGGCCAAGGACAGTCTCCTTCTGGATTCAAAGGGGACAGAAGCCTAAAGGCTCAAGGCTGATCATCAAGAGAAGGAAGGGTGCAGAGACAGATTCTGGAAAGGTCAGCCACAAGGAACACTGCCAAGAGCTGGAACCAGGGAGCCAGAGCTGGATGCCAGGGGCTAGAACTGCTGGTAACAGAGTCTGCCAGCACCACCAGGCTCAGTAGCCAGAGCTTCAAGGTTAATCTGCTCGAGTCAGACCTGTATGCCAGGCACAAGGCTCCCTGGACCCAGGCAAGGAGGAGGGTTCCTAAATTAGAATCCGAGTGCAAAGCACTCGGATCACACCTCAGAGCAAGGGTCAAGTGGGGAGCTGCTGCAGTCGGTGCGCTGGGCAGCTCTGACAGGCTGGTGAGGAGCCACCACCTTTGCCTCTGTTTACAGAAGGCAGACTGGAGACCTGTGACACATGACTCAGTGGAGGAACCTCACTCCCTTGGGGCCTCCGGGGCATGCAGCAGAGGCCCATTTAGCTTCTTGCAGAGAGAGAGAGGGGGTTGGGGGTAGGGTGAAGGAGGAGAGCTGCAAGGGGCTGGGCTAGGGGACAGGCAATTAAGTCTGCCTGAGCTGCCAGCAGAGCTGATGCACGTCCTCCCCCTTGCGCTGCAGAGAGGGCCCTTTTCTTCATTAGCTGTGGAGCTGTTCCCCATCTCTAGCACCTCAGTGCGGCCTGGAGAGGCGGGGTTGTGCAACCATTCTCAGGTGGCATGGGAGCTGATTAATAGAAACACACAAAGACGAGGGCTGTGCCCACTTCCACTCAGCCAGCTATCTCAGATATCCAAGGCTCTTGTAGTCCCTTTTCTTGAAACTGTGTCCTTGCCCAGGGTCAGAAACAGGCTTGTGGACTCCAGCCATTTGGTCAGAACCCGAGACACGGTGGGAGGGATACTAGAACAGGAGGGAAGCCTCAGAGGTTCCAGTTTGAATTCTGTGACAATGCACATCTGATTGGTAGGGAGTGTTGGAGAATTGAAGATAATTTTGAAAAACAGTTTGTACTTTTGAGGAATAGTCAGGTTCTCTTGTATCCCTCTGCATATATCATGTTTTAGGCAATTAAGTTCAAATGATATTAATAGAGCCCTTTGTCTGGGGTGCTGGTGCCCTGACAGGCTGGACCCTGGAAGGCAGGTGAAGCTGGGCAGAGTGCCCTTGAGTCCCAGAGCACAGGCACGCTAGTTGACTTTGCAAATGCTGGCCACTGCTCACTTGAAGAGGGCAAAAAGAAATCTGGCACGATCCAAGGAAGCCTGGAAGTTTCCAGAACAGGGGTGGTTGCTAGGTTCCTGTGGAAACTTTGGCTGCAGCCTAAACTTGAAGCTCCCCATCTGTCAGAAGATGGGGGACACTCTCTGGACTCTGGATGGATTGATGGAATCTGGCTGGAATATGAAGATGGCTCTGTGTGTCTGTGCAGCCCCTGAGGAAGTGGGTGTGCGAGGCTGAGGGCCAATTCCTCCCTGTGAGGCAGCTGCCTCCGTAAGGGTCCTGGCTGTCGTGGCTGGGCTGATGCATAAAGAAGTGGGCCTTGTGGTCTCTGTTTTAGGTGCAGAGAATCTCCGAGTGGGCAGAGAGCTTGGAGACACCTGGCTCTTCCTCTCCATTTTATAAACTGGGAATATGGATGCCTCGTCTGGAAAATAACCTGATGGTAATCTAGGGAAGCTAAATGCAGAGAAGAACCTTATCCTGAGACTGAGGTCCTGAGAAGAGCTGGGAGTCCCCTAACAGAGTGCAAAATTATCACAAATGTGTGCATTTTTCCTGGAGAACGGTTCTGGGGAGTGTCTACACATCTGCAAGTTGCCTGACACCAGCTGGCTAGAATGACTCACCTGACAGTGGAGCATGGGACTGAGGTGTGTTCACTGGCACGAGGATGGAACGAGGTTCAGGGGGCTGGGGGTTGGGTGAGCTGCTACCAGCCTCAAAAGGGAAATGAGGCTCTGAAGGCACCATCATTCGCTGTGAGCCCCCTCTAAACAGGCCTCCACCCGCTGCGCCCCCCATCCTGACTTCACTCTTCTGAAGGCATGCAAGATCCCAGATGAGGAGATGTGTTTGTGGCCACACCAGAGCTCTTTTGTTAAGCAAACACAGCAGCCCTCCATTTAGCAGAAATAGCTATGGAGCAAAGAGAGGGAGGGAGTGTGTCCACAAACCCATTTGCCGTTTAGGTGTCAGAAATAAATTTTACCACTGGAGTCTGTAGCATCTGATTAGTGAATTATTCAGTTGGGATATTGCGTTCCCTCTGACCTCATTAGTAACCCTGAGGTGAGAGGGATGCATTAGAGTAACCACCAGGCTGTCACGGAGGAGCAGAGTGGGGGCATTAAAGTGGATTAAAGTGCTTTACCAAGAACTACGGCACAACTCATAAAAATAGGGCATTGTTAAACCAGGGCTCAGCAAATAAACAGGCAGACGCCACTGGGGAGGGGGAAGGGAGGGGAGGACAGCAGGGCAGCGAGGAGGTGGAGGGGGAGCAGTGCTTTGTAGCAATGTTGGCAGTTCTGCCTACCTCTGATGGCATTGGGACCCAAGTCTGGGGAGAGGGTACTCCCCGAGCCCGGCTTAGTTGATTTTTTTGTGTTACGCCCTTTTAAATACCTTCCATGGTTGTCCTTTTTGCCCTCTTTTGCCACTGGGTCTTAAAGTCCTATAGAGTTGACAAATTCAGAGTGAACAAGACCTCAAGGAGCGTCCACTGTGTTTTGGTTTCTAAGTAGGAGTTTTCCATTTTAATAAAGCTTCCTGCTGCCTCCAGTTGATAAAATCATCAGCTAGCGGAAGGGGAGGCTGCCCTGATACCTGGTTCCCCAGTGCTCCAGTGTTCCTGTCTACCTCACAGAAGAGAGCTCCCATCCATGCCAGGCCCCTGTATCTGGGAGATGTGCCAGAGGGTCAGGCTGGTCCATGGATCAAAGAGGGCACATTGGGTGGGTGGGTGTGATCTTTTGTTCCTCCTGAGGACTTCACATCCTCTTTGGGAGACCTGTGGGACTTTTTGCACTCCAGATAGCTCTTAGCCCTCACACCAAGCCTAGTTGATCAGATGTTTGGGTCTGTCACCCTATGGAATGAATAGGGACAGAAGGGGAACACCGGAGGGACAGCCTGCTTCTACTTATCTAAATCAAGGGCTCTACAAGACTCCTGTCCTTTATTTCAGGGGAATGGAACCTGTTGCATAAACCTTAATGCAGAGGAACTGTGTCTTCCTCCAAAGATGGGGTGGATTCCATAGACAGAATCTGATTCTGAAAGCTGATATCTAAACAGTTGTTATGAAGATACCAGAGCGCAGCAACTCATCTCTATTTCTCATGGAACAGCCTTAGCAAGACCATTGCTTACTGTGCTAAAGATATTGGGGTCTCCTCCTTGCCAAGGACCAGAACACAGTTGGAGGGCTGCAACATTCGAGGTCTGGATTTAGCTGCAGAGATGGAGCTGGGGTTGCTGAGAGCACTTCCTCTATCTTTTGTTTGGGGATGGGACTCTGGGCTGGAGTTCAAGGCTGTCCCAGGAGAGCCAAGCCCCAGCTAGTGACTGGTGTGTTTGCAATTGTTTGTTCAGCAGCAGTCGCAAATGGATGCTAAAAGGCTTTGTGGTTCATTGATGGTCATGATCCTCTCCATCCCATTCTTCATCCATTTCTTAGGCGAGCCGCAAACTCTCCACTGGCAGCCCCTACCACTGCCCTCACTTGGTGCTGGGTCCTAAATCCTGCCTGCTCATGGCCCTCTGTCTGCCAGCAATCCTGAAGATGGGTGCCCTTGCTCCAGATCCTGTATTTTTGAAGACCCTTGGCAAGGCCGGGGCCTTGCTGACCTTCTCCTCTGCTCCTGGCTTTCTGTCTGAGCTCATAGAAACCAGGTGGCAGGTCCATATGGCAGCTGGTATAGTCCAACAGAATAAATAATTTATTCAAGACATCCACCAGGAGCTTAATCACACAGAGAAAGGGGCCACAGAGAGGAGTTGTTGGGAGCTCCATTATCATTTCACTTCGGATTTGTGGCCCCCCAGTTTGGGGTCCAGTTGCTGATTCTACTGCAAAGGCCAGATGTGAAATTACTGTGTGGGTGGAGAATAGGACCCCCATTTTACAAGAAAAACATATTCTTCACAACATGGCATGGAGGCAGGGGAAGAGGAAAGGATGTCTTTTTGTTTGGTGACGCCTTGAGATATTATATTAATCTGTGCATTTGCTGTGGCATGGGTGAACCTTGAGCATTATGCTCAGTGAAAGAAGCCAGCCACAAAGGACCACGTATAGAATGAATCTATGTAGATGAAATGTCAGAATAAGCAAATCCATAGAGACAGAAAGTGGTTGCCAGGCACTGGGGGTATGGGAGTACTGGAGAATGATGGCTAAGAGATATGGAGTTTTTTTGCGGGGGGTGATGTAAATATTCTAAACTTGACTCTAGTGATGGTTGCACAGCTCTGTGATTATACTAGAAGTTGCTGAATTATACACTTTAAATGGGCGAATTGTATGGTATGCGAAGTATGTTTCAATAAAGCTGTCAAAAATAAGCTACACATCTTTTTCCCCCCAGCGGGTGTTTTTCCCTTTCCCTTCTGCCACTGAAGTAGGTTACCTGACTCTGCTCTTTGCCCTAGGGGAGAGATGGTGGAAATTGTGAAGAGTCTGCCTATCTCACAGGCTTTTGTGCCTCAAAAGCCTAAACCGTTAGGCAAAGTTAGAGGCATTATGAGGAGGTGAAAGGAAGAAAAAAGAGATGCTTGGGTATAAATATAGTGTCATGGAAAAACAAAAAGGAAAACAACTCTCGATGTTGGACTGGAGAGAGGATCCCCAGGCAGGAGAGAAGAGGAGAGATACATTCAACCTCCAAATGAGTGTGGATTCATGCCAAGAAGGAGGCAAGACCCCAGACAGGTGTGTCTGCATATTGATGCACTGGGCAGACAGGATGTTCCTTGTACAACTGATGCATAACAAACCACTTCAAATTTTATAAAGCAATTATTTTATTATGCTTACAGACTTGGTGGGTCAGGAATGCAGAAAGAGGACATTAGGAATGGTTTGTCCCTACTCCTTGAGTTCTTGGAAGGGCCAAAGGCTGGGAGTGATTTGCTGGCTGGTCAGGGGCTGGAATCACCCACAGGCTTGTTCACCCATATGTCTGGCAGTTGCTGCTGGCTGTCAGCTGGGATCTCAGTTGCGACTGTCAGTTGAAACCCTGTATGCATATTCTTTATGTGGCTGCTTGGGCTTCCTCATAGCATGGAGGCTTAAGTTCCAAGAGCAAGCATCCCGAAAGAGCCAGGCACAGCTGTATCTCCCTTTAGAGTCCCATAGTGTCACTTCCACTATAGGCACAAGGCTCCATCTCTTGATGGGAGAAGTTTCAAAGTTATATTGTAAGAAGAACATGTGGGATGAAAGATATTCTGGCCTCTTTGGAAAATACAGCATGCCACATGGGATTATAGGTAGCCTTGAAAAGTAGTCCTTAGTCTCAAGAACTATGCAGAAGAAGTAGTGAACCATCAGACCTGCCTGAATGAGCCATACAGAGAGTAACAGTGAATGTTTCAGGAGTAATCTGAGTGGACAGATGGCCAACAGCATTCCTCACACTGTCTATCTCCCCACTATGTCTTGGCACAGCTTAGGACCCAGGAACCTCGACCTAATCCCAGGGAATATGGAGGGCAGGAAAGCCTCAAGAAGGACTAAGATCACATTTCTGCCAACCAGGCAAAAGGAGACTCGAGACTGGAAATTAGGTAGAGTTTTTGAATGCATGTTTGAAAACATCTTGCACTCTTGGAGCCTATGGCGTGAACTTTGCACTTGTTCTGCATTCATTCATCTCTACAAAGATGGAACCAAGGGGATAAGGGACAAATGCCCAGACATGGAGGCAGGATGAAGTTCTAAGGCTTTAGGCCTCCCCAAGTCTCAGGTTACTCCCCGGGCATGGTGAGATTATATGATGTAGGGTACATCATGCATGGGATGCCTGCAAGGGATGCATGCTACAGCTCCATGCCTGAAACATGCTGAAACTCAATGCACACGAGCCATTGTTACTGTTCTTTAGGCCAAGCACTAAGGCGTCAGTCCCAAGCTAGAGAAAGGCCTCATCTGAGATGGAGAGACTCCTATTCCTTCCCCCAGGGCCACTGAAGGTTGTGCAGAATCACTCATCTCTTCCCTGTCATGTGAAAGCAACCTGATTGTGTCCAGGTCATTGATTCTCAATGAGGAGTGATTTTGCCCCCCACCCCTGAGGACTTTCAGCAACATCTGGTGACACTTTTCATGTCACAACTGGGAAGGAAGAAGGGTGCTACTTTGGCATTTAGAGAGTAGAGGCCAGGAATGCTTCTAAACATCCCACAATGCATGGGACAACCCTACAACATGGAACTCTCCAGCCCCAAATGTCAATAGCGCCTGGGTTATGAAACACTGGTCTAGGTGTTCCCAACAAAAAACAGATCTTTCAGGGAGATTTTAGAAACACTTGCCCCCTTTTACTCCCGCTGTCCGAATGGCATCCCCTACTCGTGCCCCAAGATGGTGACTATTTTTTCACCATATTCCAGAAGGAAGTCCAGCCAGGCGAAGTTGGTTTAAAGTACTAAATTTGAGTCTGTGGGTGATTTCTTTTTGCCTTTCGCAATCATGCATATGCTACATATAATTTTTTTTTGTTTTTAAGGCATCATAAAATCTGCCTTCCTTATAGACCAAAAAAGTTGTCCAATATGAAAGTGAGCTTTATCTATGAGAAAGGTATGATATCTCTACAGGGAGAAGAATGGTGAGACCAGGGTCCAGGTTACTCACCTTGGGACCGGGGATGATGAGTTGGGATAAACTGAAAAGAAAAAGTCTGGAATGAGTCATTGATTTTGGTTACAAGGATTGTCAGAAATGAGCAGTCAGAAGAGGCTGAAAGTTAAGTTTAGGAAGACAGAGGCTTTCAGAAATGAGACTGGTTGGCTGGGAAAGGCAGGCAGAGTGGTTCTTGGGCTGTGTCCAGAAGGGGAGACAAGAGGGAAGATTGGTCCTAAAATTTATTGGATCTGATGGGAGGAGAGGTGGGTGAGGAAGGAGTTGTGAAGCTCAGTTTAGACCTAGAACTTGGGAATGGACTTGGCTTTCTTGGGAATCAGGGGATCTGAGAAGGAAGGAAGGCAAAGAAAGAGGAATGAGAGGGAAGGATGTGAGGGGAAGAAGAGATAGGGCAATAGTAGAGAGCAGCTGGGAATGAAGAGGAAACAAAGGAGAGGGAATGGAGGAGTGGAGGCTGCTGGAGGGAACCCGAGCTCCTTATGTGCTCCAACATCTCCTGTCCTCCAGGTCTTTCTACAAGTAGCTAGTAGCTTTGTGCTCCAGACTGGCTGGCACAGGGTAGACTGCTTGGCAGGCCCCGTAACAGAAAGGGCACAAATGGAAATAAAGGTGGAAAGAGCAAAGGTGTGGGGTCAGGATCTGAATTCTTGGAAGGAAGGTCTGAGCCCTTAGAAATCTAAGCGTAGGGAGGGTGTGAACTGGGAGCTTCTTGCCCCCGCAAGAGGCTTCCTTTGTGTTCAAGGATGGAACTGTTTTTCTGTGTGACAAAGACACACATGGCAGAACCCACAGGCACTTCCCTTCCCTCCCTTGGAAAGCTGTTGTCAGAAGCCCCTATCTGTCCCTGGGAGAAGATGGGCAGGGGGAGGGAGCGTGTGCAGTGGGAGGAGGAGTTGGGGGGAGGGAAGGCTGCTTGCGCTCCTCCCTGGCACTTGCTATTTCGGACCCACCAAAAGTCTGTTCCTCCTAGGTCTCTGCTCAAATGCAAGTGACAAGACTCCTCGCAGCGATCTCTTTACTTAACCCCTTTTGCTGGGCCATCTGTTCAGAACTCGGATGTATGCTTCTCCTCGGAGCAGACATCACATTATTCAGGCTCCTTCCTTGGCACAGGCTCTGTCCTTCACGGCTGCCCCTGCCCCACACAACAAAACCCAACCGCTTGCTCACGTCCTGAGTGACAAGGATACTTGCAGGCCTGTGGGCGAGTGGATCGCAGTTGAGCAAAAAATACTGGAGGCCTCGTTCCCTACTCGTCTTTCCCTCAGATTCCAGCTTATGTCTCAACTCCACTGACTCCCCCGGGCTGGTTTTTAAAAATACCCCTCCTCTGTGTTCCCATGGTGCCTCGTGTTTCTCTCTCGTGGTCAGCAAGGAGCTGGGGCTGCCACACCCTGATCCTTCCAGAGAGTCTTCAAGGGGCCTGTTCTACCCCCCTGCAGGTTCTTCAAGCTCCCACAAAGCCTCAACAGCCCTGGGGCTTTCCATTAGACTCTCTTTCATTCCTAGCCCATCGCCCTTGATAAACCCATCATTCTGGATAGACTTTCTAGAGCAGTGCTGTTTGATAGGACTTTCCACAACTATAGAAGTGTTCTCTATTTGCACTGCCCAATGTGGACCCGCTAGCCACATGTGTCTACTGAGTCCCTGAAATGTGGCCAGTGCAACCAAGCAACTGTACTTAAATTCTAATTTAATATAATTTTTATTGACTTAAATTTACATAATCCCACAGCAGCAGTAGCAGCAGCAGTAGCACCTGGGAACTGTTGGAAATGCAGAATCTGGGGCCTCCCCTCAGACCTTCTGGGCCAGCATGTCTAGGGATAGGCCCCAGCAATTTGTGTTTTAACAAGCCCTCCAGGTGGTTTTCATGCACAGTGAAGTTTGAGAAGCACTAATTTCGGGCTGAACCCTCGGAAAGCCCCAGCTCCCCTTCTAATGCCTGCCACCCCCGTCGCCTGGAGCTTTGGAGAGCCAGGGCTTTGGAAGATGGACCCAACTTCCTTCTGGGTCTCTGCACTAGTCTTGCTGTCCACCTCTCCGGCAGAGAAGGCAAAACTGGCCTTGGCTGGTGTTCCACACACACCCCCATAGCAGGCATCAGGCTGTGGGAAGTTCTGAATAATGAATGCTGCAGAGAGGGGTGCTGGCTTTTTCCGTTCACTCACTGAGCGCCTTCCCTAGTGGGTGGGGTGCACAGTCATCACCCACCCCAAGAGCAATCTTCTCTGGGTGAGAACAGGCCCCTGCCCCCACCTTTCCTCCCCCACCCACGGAGGCTGGGAGCTGGCTGGGGGAGGCTGCTGAGCCATGCCTTAGAACTTCTTCCAAGCAAGGGGATGCAGGATGCTCAGCGACAAAGCCGTCAAGGTCTTGGTTTTTCTTTTTTCCTAGCCAATATTTATTGAGCTTATCTTCCAGGTACTGTGCTAAGCGGTTTGTGTGCTTACTCTTTACAACAGTTCGATGAGGTGGTTTTGCCTTCCTTATTTTTCAGAGAAGCGCAAGGCTCAGAGATGTTAAGTGACTCACCCGAGTCAACAGTTGGTGTGTATGATTCCAAAGCCCGAACTTTTACCTGAAGCTCCATGTGCTTCTCCATGGGCTCCTCTTTGTAGCCCCTGAAAAAGGAGGGAGCGTGGACTATCAGGGATGTCAGCTTGTGCCGGTGCCCAGGAAGCTATCTTTTAAGCAGAAATCCTTGAGCCAGTGATTCAAAATTGAAGGATGCTTAACCGCAATTTAATCTTACATCAGGAACGCTATATGTGATTCATTTAATATCAGCTCATGCTGAAGCCCTCACCTCTTTTCCTTCTCCCTTTGTCTCTTTCCAATATTCATGGCTGTCTCCCGACTAAGAGGAGCCAGAGCTGAGCTGGGCACCAAGAAGGGTGTGTCCTGGCTCCAGCTGCAGTGCCGGGTAAGTGCAGCTCATGGAGGTCAGAGGGCTGGGAGGAGCTGCCCAGGAGCACCTGGGTACAAGAAGGGCGACATTGTCTAGGATGAGGGCAGCCTCAGCACCTGACCTGCAGTGGCCGGAACATGACTCCTTTCTGGGACCTCAGGTCCTTCTCCAGGAAGATTCCATAGAACCCTCCAGCAGCTTCCGTGTCTCAACTGCTTGGTTCTGACTCTCATTCACTGTGCTGCTGTCCCTTTTCTACCTCTTTCTCAGGCTCTGTCCTGCTCCGCCCTCTCAGCCTGTCCCTTAGGCTCCAGGGCACAGATTCTGTCCCTGCGTCTGCTTGCTCCAGCTGGCTTTGTGGCCTCTTGTTTCCTTCAGAGTGTCTGTGTCACCTTTGAAGTTTGCCCTCTGCCCTTGGGTGGAGAGATGAGGCTCCAGGGTGATAATCAGGGTGTGAAGGGGTGTGGCATCGAGGCAAGGCATGACTGCAGGAGCCCTAGCGGGAGAGGTGGCAGCTGGACCTTTGCTTTTCCTCTTGTGGCCAGTAGGTGGTGCTAGATGCCAGCCGAGGCCCAGCTGGGGCCTTGAATGTGCAAACTGCAGCCTTCACAGCAAAGGGCTCAGCTTACCACGCTGCTCTTTTGGGAGAGATGTAAGGAAACACAGACTTGCACACTGATTCAGGACACTGGAGGGGATGGAAGAACGCAGTAGTTTCTCTTCACTCAGGCTTGTGGCCCTTATAGTTGGTTCCCCACTAGGAATTGGAAACAGGTTGAAAAGAGAACCTACCTTACCTTTTCCTCCCCAAGGAGACTGGAGGAACTGGATTACAGGCACTTGTTTCCACCTTTGCTCAAATATCGTGTCCAAGCATGGGTGGGCCCTTGCCTTTGGGCGCTCATGACAAGTTTTATTAATGCTTCACCACACTGGGGGCACATTATACATGACAGAAACACTGTTTCCATGACTGCCTTCCTCAGTAGACTGTCAACTCCTGGAGGTCATTTTATAATCACTTCTGTATCCCCAGTGCCTACTCAAGGCCAGGCGCATAGCGTATGCTCAATAAATGAGTTAGCAAGTGAATGAGTCAATGGAGGGATGAGCTCAGTAGTTTCTACTGGCTGTAAAGAGAATGTGCTATCTTTCTGTTTGGAGATCTGTAAGTACAGAGGTAGTCCCTCTGCTTAGGGATTTTAGGGATGGCCCAATGGAAAGGATGAACCTTGAAGCCCTCTTGAGGCCAATTCGGCCAATGCCGAATTCAGAACTTCACACATATATATGGAAGGTGCTTCTTTTCCTTCATTTGATGAACATTCACTGCATGCTTACAGTGAACCAGGTACATCTTTCTAAGTCAAGAAACTTCCTCATGTCTGCAAAGAAATCTTCCCATATCTACAAAGAAGAGCAATGACATATAGCCTGGGCACTGGAGCTCTGGGACTTTAGACTCTTAGCTTCCAGGCATGCAGAGCCTGGGAAAATGGTTGGACTTTTGGGGTTGACCAGTCAGAAGATAAAGAAGAAGCTCTGCTAGGCAGGACTTGGGCTGCTGGGCTCAGTGTGCAGAGGGAGGGGATGTTATCTAGGCAGGGAAATGAACAAGCATTGAAGTAACCTGGTTGGCGGGGAGATGGGGGAGGCATTTGTTCCTCTAAAATGATTCTTCCCTGCCTAAGACTCAAACTCTGAAGAACGTGCAGTTTTATTGAGAATAAGGCAGGCTAATCAGATGTGCAGCTGACATGAAATTGGGAGCGGTAGGTAATTTTTAGGATCCCTAAAGAGCTCTACAGACAAGAATGAGTCAACAAGGCACCGTGTAACAGGGATAAAAGTAAAGTTCTCCCCCAAAAGCCAACTGGATTTAGGAGGCGTGGCTTCTGAGTTATGAAGACTCTAGTGCTTCTTATTGGTACGAGTTAGCCATGGAATGGGAGAGCCACAACAATAAATTAGTGTTGCAAGAGTGTTTCGAATAAGGGTCTGAGCTGTGGTCGGCTCTGGTCAACCACTCTTGGAAGGTTCCATTCAGTTCTAGGGAACTTTATAAGGATTCAGTGAACATCAGTTCATGTTGAAACCCCCTGTTCCTTCCCCCTTTGTCTCTTTCCAATCCTTATTGCTATCTCCCAACTAAGAAGAGCCAGAAGAGCTGTCTTTTAATAGATATGATATACTGAAGCAAACACTGAGGGAACAAGCCGGGCAAGACGGAGACTCAAAACCAGCTCATAAGAGCAACCATTGAAGGAACCGGAGCTCATTACCCTGGAGAAAATAAGGCATGGGGCACACAAGACTCAAAGGAATGACTACTTGTGTTGAGATGACTTGGTGAGCAGACTCGACATGTTTGCAGCAGATGAGTTCCCCTGGGAATTTGCAAACCCAGGATGGGGGTTGAGTTTGAAGCCCCTGTGTTTCCTTTTGGGCCTCTGAGACCAAGAGCAAGTCTCTCTCTATCTCTCTGCATCTCTAAGCTTCCTCAGGGACTGCTTAGCCATAATGTCAAGCAGCTTTAAGGGTCTGTGGCCTCACAGCTCTGCCTCTTCTGTTGGCCCTGTGGTGCCACACTCAAGCCCCTTGTTGAGCCTGGGGCTGTGGATTCAGCTGGCTCCTTTTGAGTCTCTGGATGAGAACCAGGTGTAGCAGAGCTGATGGGCTCATCGCTCCCAGAGATGGGGCAGCTCAGACTCAAAGGCTTCTGCTGCTCTCTTCTTGCCCCCTCCTCTGCAAAGACTTGGGGTTCAAATCCTAGCTGTGAGATCTTGGGTAAGTCAGATGACCTCCCAGAGCCTCAGCATGGGCACTTGCTGGGTTAATTTCAAGATTCATTAATGTTGAAATGACTCTACTTGTGTTCAGATGATCCAGTGAGCAGACTCAACATGTTTGAAGAGGGTGAGTTCCTCCAGGGATTTGCAAGCCCAGGATGCTCCATTCCTTCATCTCAGCACTGTTTGTCATCTACCCTGGAGCTCCATAGCGAAGGGCACATCTCACCTCAGTTGGAATGGGTTTGTCTTTTCCTTTCTCACTTGGCAACTGCTCATTTCCTCCTGGAACTTCTAATGAATCTTGAAATTAACCTGGCATTAACCAGGTATCCTTTGGCAGGTACGGCAGGTATCCTTTCCGTGGACCATTTCTCAGAGCCACCCTCCTCGCCTCGAACACTGTAGCATGAAGCACCTTCAACAGCCACTTTCTGGAATTATGGGGATGACCTTCCCCATTTTCCCTGGGTGAAGGAGATTCCTAGGATGTGGGACTTCGAATGCTAAAACCTAGAAATGATCTGGGCAAGCCAAGACCAGTTGGTTACCTTAGCTGGAATCCCCATTCATTTATCTTCCTCTGCCACGTGGCGGTCCTGCTGTCAGCCCTCAGTTAAAGATTCGCAGAAGGATGGCTTGGGGCAGCCAGTGAGGACTGATGCTCTGTCCCTTCATCTCAGCACTCTTTGTCATCCCCGTGGGGCACCACAGCAAAGGGCACATCTCCTCTCACTTGGAATGGGCTTGCCCTTTCCTTTCTCACTTGGCAACTGTTCATTTCCCCCTGGAATTTCTAATGAATCTTGAAATTAACCTGGCATTTTCTCCCTGCTCATCTCACATGGGGAGCCTGATGCTTTGGGCTCTCCACTGCTGGACAGAGGAGGAACAGAAGAAGCAGCTGTGTGCTCAGGCTCAGCCTGCAGAGGGACAGCAGCCTTCATTCCCTTCGTTGCTGCAGACCCTGGTGCCCATGTGGCCTCTAGGTGCCTGGGTCTTGTTCTCTCCAGTCTCCCAGGATAAACAAAGGTATTTGGGCTCAGTGCATGACTTTTCCTAGGGCAAGGAAGTCATCGTATTGACTGGTGCCATTCTCGGATGTTTTCACTTCCTTTCAAGTTGAGCAAAGGCCAGTTTCCCAATGACCATGGATGGGATCCCACATTGCTGCAACCCCTTCAAGCCCATTTAAAGAAGGGCCTTCCATAGAAGCACAAACCCCAATGCCACACAATCTGACAGTGGACTTAGCCTTGCCTGCCTTCAGTTTAAAACTCTGTCCAAAGACCACACTGCTCAGTTGGCACGTTTTCTTCCTGGGAACCAAAGAAATATCCTGCAAGGGGAGTGTGGGGCTTGTCACTGGGAAACACTGGGAATGGAAAGTAGGGGAAGGAAAAGAATAGAAAGCATTGTTTTCTGGTTTGATTTTCTATTTTCTAGTTTAATTCAATGTATACTAGATAAACACACATTGATGGAATGCCTGTTAGGTACCCGACTCTGTGTAAATACATGACCCTGGTTTCAAGGAACCTAGAGTTCAGGATAGAGGCAGAAGTCTGCGTGGCCATCTCTGATGGATGGAAGACCAATGGAAGGTTCTGAATGATGCTGCAATAGTTGATGAGCTGCCCCCTTCTGAACATACAGGAAGCAAAGTTGCTTGGAGAAATTTGGGGGCTTGTTAAGGGTGTGAGATGCCTGGGCTTTGAAAGCTAGGCAGAGTTTTGACAGGCAGGAGCTGAAGAGCCAAAATGTAGAGATGGGTAACAGTGGGAAAAGGTGAGATTGGAAGTGGGCTGGAGCCCAGGTGCTGGACACAAGGGGCAGTCTGGTGGCAGAGCGGCTGAAGTAGGAAGAAAAGCTGGATCTTGGGCAGTGCTGGATGCTGGGTGGTGGAGCTTAAAGTGGAGACCCGTAGGCAATGGGGATCCAAGGAAAGTTGGAAAGCAGGAGACAGCCAGAAACCCAGCCATCTTTTGACAAAATGTTAGTCCCCCTGTGACTTCCACCTCTTGCTGTCTTTTCCTGTTTATTCTTTAACAAGGAGCTGGACCAGCCTTCCCCCACCTGGAGCAGCCTTTTCCTTTCTTTTCATGCCTGGAGCAGGAAGGTTTGACCCAACCCTAGGGAGCCTTGACCCAACCCTAGAGAGGCTTGATCCAGTCTTAGAGAGGCTCTGGCCATTGGCTCCACTTCATTCCCACGCTGGGAGCAACAGAGCCCCTCCTCCCCATCCCTGCCCTGGATCCCACTGCTCCATGGCTGCTTAGAAGCAGTGCTTTGAGGTCAGACAGATCCAAGTTTGCTCCTGGTCTCCCCACTGTAACTTCAGGCATGAGGCTTAACCTCTTTAAATGTCTGATTCTTTACCTGCAAAAGATGGATGATGAGAGAGGTGCCACTGGGTGGGGAGGAGTCCACTGACACCTGACTCTCATGGGCACTTAGGGACATGCTTCCTTTTGCCTCTTCTCCCTTTCAGGTTGGGGATGGGAGGAGGGTATCTTGGCCTTTCCAGGAAGCAGCTAGCTACCTTTGGCTGGGGAGCCAGTGGGCAGCTCCAGGTGCTGTGGGGCTCCTTGTTGGGCTTCCCAAAGCTGCTGGCCTTTTAAATTGCCTTGCTGTCTTCCTTACAGGATAACAAGGGCATAAATCAGGAGCTGTCAGCATTCATTTCCATCCTTGGGTGGGCAGTTGTCCTGCCCTCACCAGGCTCCAGCCCTGTCTATGGAAGATCAGCTCCCTAAAGCCAGGGAGGGTGATGGGCTGGGGCTGAGAGGGTCAGTTCAGACCCCAGAGCTGCAGGAGGAAGGGCCAGCATGCGCTGCCACTCCCATGTGGGTCTGTCCTTCCTGCACATCAGTCCTGGGTCAGAAACCACGAGCTGTCAGACAAGTGGGGACTAGAATCTTCTCTCTGAAATGCCAGGCTGCCAGGATGAGACTAACGCTTGCCAGGGGCTGTCTGTGCCAGGAATGGAAGAGGGAAAACCTTCTGCCAGGAGCCTCAGGCAAAGAGACTTCAACAAGGGTGGTTGCTCCTTATCCTTCTGCTTCTAGGGGACTGGAGAGTGCCAGAAGCAAAAGTAGCTCTCAGAAAATCAGTGAAGAGAATGAGAGGTAGCAGAGAACCTCAGGACTTGGGCAATAGAGCCCTCAACTGCAGCCAGGACGTAGAAAGCTTGGGCCCCACTGGGAGGAGTTTTTGAAGGGCTCCAGTTTAAACATGGTCATTTTACAGATGAGGAAAATGAGGCCCAGCAGGATCAGACTTAGTTATCTGGGTCTTAATCTCAAGGCAGCTGCCACAGGTTCTCATAAACACAGAACAGGCACCCAACAAACAAACAATCAATGAAAGTAAACAAATATATGAATGAAAACGAATATAAGGAGAGAGCTGTAGCCCCTCTGACTCTCCCCAATGAAAATGAACCTCTCGGCTGGGCACAGTGGCTCATGCCTGTAATCCGAGCACTTTGGGAGGCTGAGGCAGGTGAGTCACTTGAGGTCAGGAGTTTGAGACTGGCCTGGCCAACATTGTGAAACCCCGTCTGTACTAAAAATACAAAAATTAGCTGGGTGTGGCCACAGACACCTGTAATCCCAGCTACTCAGCAGGCTGAGACAGGAGAATCGCTTGAACCCGGGAGACAGAAGTTGCAGTGAGCTGAGATGGTGCCACTATACTCCAGCCTAGGTGACAGAGAGAGAAAAAAAAAAAAAGAAAATGAACTTCTCTATGCGCTTACTGCCCACTGATACCAGGCCCCTGCTATTTGCCACATGTCACAGGTGATATTCTGCCGTTTTCCCTAGCAGAGCCGACAGACCATGAGCTACTTGAGACCAGAGACCAATCTAATGACCAACTCGATGTCTCTTGCCTTGCCCATGGCTTGCCCTTGTTAAATGCTCTGGGATGCTGTAGAGCTTTTTTTTTCTTCATTTCCACTGGATCCATCTGGTGTAAGGGATGCAGGGACTGAGAGGATATTCCCATCCTGCCTCAGTTCAGAAGCAGGGAAATTGGCCCTCTTTAGGAAAGGTCAGCTAAATCAGCCCCCCTGCAAGAAACATGCTTGGTATTTTTAGAAGCTTTTCAAGCCTGTGGGCCTGAGCTCAGCAGGAGGCACTCAGAGCCTTCGCCCATTCAGCCCCAGATCACCCCAGTTTAACTTCATTTCACTCTCTCCTACTTCAGGCAAGGGAAGGCAACTGAGCAGAAGCTGATAGAGTCATTCAGCAAGGCCATGTGGCTAAACCCTGATCTCCTTTAGATGATACAATAGGCGATCTCATCTACTTCACTGGCCAAAATGTATCATATGACCCTGAGAAAGTCACATTCCTATGTTATTCCTACCTGTA
Source organism: Mandrillus leucophaeus (assembly GCF_000951045.1). Classification (NCBI taxonomy): domain Eukaryota; kingdom Metazoa; phylum Chordata; class Mammalia; order Primates; family Cercopithecidae; genus Mandrillus; species Mandrillus leucophaeus. The sequence continues at coordinate 874,313 of NW_012103109.1, read as the reverse complement.
CAATGGAGAGGTCATTATATTTACCTGTAAACCCATTTTGGAAACAAGGCAGGAAAAATAGGAATCCAATAAACACCAAAAATTGCTGAACTCTGCTGGATTCTGGGGGACTGTTGTAAGACCTGGGTGAGGTTATGTTGGAGAATTTTCTGTTCCTTGGAGAGAGATGCTTAAAGAGCTGATGTCATAAAAATCTATCATAAAATGCTGTTGTGCTGAAAAAAAAAAAAAAAGGTAGCTTTCCTCTTGAGAGAGAGGTATGTGGTCCAGGAGGGGCCAGCAGTGTTTGGGACATGAGGTTCTCAGACCTCTAGCCAGAATCTGTTACTTGTTTTTCTTTTTTCTTTTTTTTTGAATGGGCAGAATGGATGCCTCAGAGTAGAAGCCTTTGACTGTAGTCCTAACTAGCTATGTGGCTTCGGGGACATAACTTAGTTATCTTGGGCCTAATTTGTCTACCTATAAAATAGCAGGGACAGGGAATTGTACTAAATGTGGTGTTTCCCAAATTGATAAGTTTCCATGAGGCTTTTGTGACTGTGACAATCCCCGAGTGTCTTCAAACGCACAGGAATCGTAAACATGGCACACATCTTCCACCCACTTCCCCCTCATCCCCTCCCTCCCTGCTCACTTTCCTCCAAGTCTGGTTGGGAAAATGTGAGGAACACAGGAATGGTTAATCTCTAAGACCTTTTCAAAGGTTATGATTTTATAATTACAAAATCTGTGATATTATTATTGCTATTATTTTTGGCATGTGTGTGAGGGAGTTGGGGTTAATGATAAATTGAACTCAGCAGGGAGCTAGATACTAGAGTCTAGTATCTTCTTTCTTCTTCCTAAAATCCCGGGACTGGAAACTTCCAGCGGACTTGGAAGTTGAAAGGAAAGTGAGCTGGCTTCTGTGGCCAGTCCATGAGGGCAGGGAGGGACAGAATAGTGGAGGTCAGGAAGTGGGGTGATATTTACAAAGTTCTATTCTGTCATCTTTGCATCAGAGAGTTTACAGATTAAAAGCATGGCTTCTAATTCAATCTGGCACAAGGGAATGCGGATCCTGCCATCAGCATCCTTTATTAAGCAGCCTCTTTTGCCCCCAGCCCCTGCAGTTGCTCTTACCACACACACAACCTCCCCACACACTCCTCTGGCTCCCGCCTTTCTCTCCAACCTGCATCCACATGTGCACACCCAGCCCACTGGGAATGCCCGTCACCCACACTCCACCCCACCCACAAATAAAGCTCACCTGCCACCCTCTACCTGCTCCCCGTGCTCACCTGAACTGTCCAGCCCTGCAGACCCCCTCGCAGGCTGGAGGCTCCTGCCACCCTCAGCACATGCCCCTGGGGTCCACAGGTGGTGAGTCCACACACCCACCGCTGAGCCCACTCCTCATCTCTCTGTCACTGCCTACAGCCTTCCCCAGGCTTGGAACACACACTTGTTCACCTCGTGTAAGATCAGAAATAAACTCTCTCTGGAACCTGTTCAAAGGCTAATGTGCATCCTCCCTTAATTATTGATTTGTTGATTACAGATGCTTGGGTAGGACATTCATTGTGTCCACTGTGCCAAGGACCTAACTCTAGAATCCCTGTCCTTTTCGGGAGAAAGTTGGCCCATTATCTCTTGGGAAGGGGTTACTTGAGTGTTAGGTAAAACCTGGCCACAGGACAGGTCACAGACTAAATATTGTGCTCCCTGCTGAAGCCCTCATTAGCCCTAGCCCAAGATGGTCTAGGGCTATGGCTAATGAGGGCTTGGATGGTCACAGCTGGGGCGCTCCCTCCTTCCTTCCCTCTCACAACCAGGGAAACCCTGGCAAAGGGGTGTGGGGATGCAGAGGGGCAGAACTGCCCCCCACCAAGTCCCCTGCAGAGGTGGCAGCCTCCCCTTTCCTAGTTGCCTCAGTAGGGCAATTTAGTGTAAAAAGTGGTACCTGGTTCCATGCTGTGTCTAGGAAGACCTGGGTTTAAAATCTGGTTCCTTCCACGTACCAGCTGGGTGATCTTGAACAAGTGATTTAACCTCTCTGATTCTGTTTCTCAACTGTAAAACCAGGTATTTGTGAGGATTCAATGAAATGACACATATAAAGGCTACAGAAAAATGTCACACACAGAAAACAATCAATACGTTGTGGTTGAAATTGTCATCATCATCATCATCATCACCATCATCCTGCCCATCTTCATCTCTGGGACCCCAGGATAGTAGGCGATGGCTTTCTTTGGCCCGGGGGACGCTTCCCTTTTGGTACATGGGTGTGGCCTCTGGATGGCTTTTGCTACATTTAAATCCATCAGGGACACTGAGCTCCAGGGCAACCATAAACTCTTCCGGAAAGAGGTTAGATCCTTCAAACCACAGTTCTGTGGATATCTCCTTGTTCGTTCCAGCATGAGGCTGGGCAAGGGGAGTTTGGGGCTTGTCACTGGGAAACATTGGGGAGAGTTCTGTCACAGGGCATATGCACAGTGAGAAAATGTCACTGCCATCCATCCACGGGGTTGGACTCCTGGGCTGTCTTTCTTGGAGGGAAGTTCTAGAACTTGACACTAGGAAGAGGGTGTTCAAGGGGAACTCCAAGTGTCCACAGGGCTTTGAGGGTCATCTGGCTTCCAGAAGCTGGATGAACTCATGGTGCCTTCTGGGTATGCTTCCAGGCTGAGTTTCTGCGACCCCTTCCCCACACCTCACATTCACCCCACAGCTTTGAGCATCTGACCTGAGCTTTGGTCAGGGCTGGTTTGTACCTTCCCCCACTGCCACCTTCATTCCCTGTCCCATCCCCATCCCGGAACTCCCTGGGCTGGGCTTTTTGTTCCCTCAGTTCCCAGGCAGTGCAGCTGGTGCTGTGGGCTGGGGAGGGGGTGGAGGACACAGCAGAAAGTCTGTGGGAGGGAACTGTCTCTTAGTTCCAAAGGCGAGCATGGCTTCCCATGCCCTTCCCCACAACACAACGCTTCCCCCAAATTCCCACATTGGTGTCTCAGCAAATAAGATAACTCTTTTTTTTTTTTTTTTTTTGGTTTTCCATTTTTTTTTTTTTTTTTTTTTTGGTTTTCCATTTGCTCTTGATACATACTTAAATGTGTGTGTGTGTGTGCTGTTCTCAGTAATCAGTGCCAGAAGAAATTGGAGCCGATCTGGTAATTTCTTGTTTTGAGTCCCAGGTAACTGGCAAGTATCTGATCTCCTCCTCTCTGGGCCTGAGGACTTTGGGGCATCACCTCTTCAGCCCTCTATGCTCCTGGAGTTCTGTTCTGTTTAAAGAAACAGGAGCCAGGATAGTTTCTAACAAGCAAGGAAGGTGGAGTTGTGAGCACCCTAATAGGGAGGCTGAACCATCTGATATGGAGTGGGCCCCTTAAGGAAGAATAGTAGAAAGAAAAAAGAAGGGAAGGGAGAACTCCTATATGTGAAATCCTGGGCTAGGCACATTATGCCCATGTTATGATTGCCTTCTCCAAACTGCATTGCAAGGGAAATATCCATGAGCAATGCCCTTCATGAGAGGAGGATGAAGCTCAGTTAGGTGAAATGATAAGTCCAGGTCACTAGCTAGAAGGTCCTGGAGCTGGGGTTTGAACTGAATTTGCCTGGGGCTAAAATTCACGCTTTACAAAACTGCCCCTTGGAGGTGAGAGTGTAATGCGTAGTGTAAATGGAAGCTGTTGTCTTGGCTTTCCTCAACTCTGAGATCATCTGGTTGTTGATAAATGCAGACAGGTCAGAGGTGAAGTGCTAATCAAGTGTGCAAAGGTCCTGGTATCCGCTACTGTTAGAAGAAACCAGTGGCTGTCGTTCGTGCAGTGTTAATGTCCACAAGGTGTTTTCAGTTGCATTATCTTACTTGGTGCTTGAGATCGTTGGTTCCCACGTGTCAGAGAAGGAAGTGGAGGATAAGAGAAGGGCGGTAGCATGCCCAAGGTGATGCAGCCCAATATGTTTTGATGCTAAATGAATGCATTAGTACAAAGATGGGTCTGAAAGCCATAGTCCTATAATCTGAGCCAGAGGCTCAGGATCAGGGCAGCGGGAAGGTGTGGCACGGGCTGCTTTGGTGAGGAGCAGGTGGAGAGAAGGGCAACTGTGGGAGGTGGTGAGGCAGAGGCGGGAGCCGCCTGGGAGCAGAGCAGGAGTGGGCTGGGTTGACTAAGAAGGGCAACAGGATACAGTGGGGGCCCTAGGAGATGGGGAGGGATGAAGGGGGAATGTCTAACCCAGAAGAAGGCTTTAGCTTTCTGCAAGGCAGAGGCCACAGTAAGAGGGCTGCTGGACCTGGGCTCTGCCCTAGACTCAGTGGAAGGAGGCTGCCAAAGGCCCAGGTGTTCGGACATTGCTGTTCCCAACCTTCTCTTGAAAACAGGAGCTACTAATCTTTCTGTTTCTAGAAACCCCTTGATATTTGTCTTGTTGGATAGAAGTGTGTGACAGCACGTATAATTCTGGGGATACAGGAGGTGGTCAGCTCAAAGCACCTCACTTCTGTTAAGTCCCAAACTTCTCTTGTGGACACACATGGGGTTTCAGGCAGCAAAAGAATTCATTTAATCTTTCCCCAGAACACGTGGTGTCTATTTTTGGGCCGGCACCAATGTAGGCCCTGGGGAGTATGTAGTAAACAGCACTGACAGCTCCTGGCCCTCTTGGTGCTGCTGCCCAGGGGGAGGCAGACACTGAACACTTACTTCCATGTATGTGGAGTGGTACAAAAAGGCAAGGTGTGCTGAGGGCAGTCATTCATTCAACAACCACCTAGAGAGCCCCTCTGTGTTCTCAGTGCTGTTTAAGGGGCTGGCAAATCAGTAGATGAAATAGGCAAGGTCTGTGCCCTCAAGGAAGTTACATTTTAAAACCTGGTAACAGGAGGAATATCCTCTTGCGAGTCAGGAAGGTGCCCAGACTTCTCTGTCCCACCCTATCAATCGTAGTTCCTTCATCTGCCAAATGAAGGCCATTATCCCTGGCTGCCCTCTGAGATGATCCCTGGCTGCTCTCTCATCAGTAAATAGGCAAATGGCTGGGTATTGTGCAGAGGAAGGCACAATGTAAGTTACTTCAAGAGAGCTCATGTAGGAAGGCACGTGAAGGCTATGTCTATCGTGGAGGGTGGGTGTGGAGGTTCAATCCTCCTGCCTCTCCATTCCCCCCAGTCCCTGTCAGTAGTGCTGCACTAGCCTCTGTCAACCACCTGCAGGTTTCTGGCTTCCTAAAAGTGTGAGTCCTGACTCTTGACTTCTGATTTTATACCTTGGGGGAAGTTGGCTCATGGAATGGGAGTCCCTCTTCCCTGGTTGCCCTAACCTGCTGGCAGTGCTCACCTGCTGGCAGGAAGCCAGCTGCCTGCCCTGGATCCTGCTGTCTAAGGAAGGGCTCCAGCATCTGCTCCTGCAGGGCCCCCACCAGGACACTCAGAGGCCAGGGAGGCTCTGCGAGCCACTGCCTGTGCAGGACCTAGGACATGCAGCATTAAATTCCCAGCCCAGCTCAACTGCTTACAGCCAGTGGTGACTCAGCAGGGGCTACCTTCCCATGGAAGGCACAAAAGCCCAGAAGGAGTAACTCAAAGGAAAGAGAACCAGCGGTGAGGGCTCCGGGGCCGAGGAGTTGCATCTCAGGGGAGATTTACCTGGGTCTGCGCCCTGTACTTTCTTCCCCAGGGACCCGAGATTCGCTGAACCCTCTCTGGCAGCGCACCACTTTGGGGTCTAGGGCTGGAGCCAGAGAGCATCTGTGGATGGTGGCTGCACCTGACCCATTGCACTAACTTGCCAGGGGGGCTGCAACATGTTTGGATGAGTTTCATGGCAGCATTGTGTTTGGCTGTTAGTGGACAAAGGCTGCTGGGGCCTCCCTGCTGGGTGGTAAAGCCCTCTGGAAACCTCAAAAGTGGCATAATGAAGTTGACATACAATGCTTCTGTGCACCAGGTGCTGTTCAAAGTGCCTTACTGTGTTATCTCATGACAACCTTGTGAGTTAGATCCTATTTTGCAGAAGGGAAAACCGAGGCAGAGAGACTTAAGTGCCTTGCTAGGGTTCAGATACTAGTGGGTAGTAAATCCTACATGACACCATTTTAGTCCCATTATAGCTGCTTACTCCCTGAGTCCCCAAGGTCAGAGCACCTGAAGCCTGTGTGATTTGGAGCCATGCTTTATTTAAACTGACCATTTTGACAAACTCGAATGGATTGCCAACAACTATAGTGGGGAAATATCAGAAAGCTGTGCTTTTGAGGTGTAGGGAAGGAACTGAGGCTTTGCTCAGAGAAGAGAGGGGCAGTGAGTAGCCTCCTGGATGGCTTGCAGAAAAGAGGTGAGATTTTTCCCTGAGGGTCTAGGTGGTAGCACCAGCACGAAGGTGGCAGCTTTAGGGGGCTAGCTTCACTATGTCAAAGTCAAGGATACCCAAGGAATGGAGCTGTCTGAGAACAGAGTCGAAGGCTCTGGAGTGGCTGGTAATGAGCTTCCTGCCACTGAAGGTGTTCAAGCAGGACAGACTGGGCACCTGAGGATGCTGTTGAGGAAATGTCTGCATAATAGAAGTTTCACTGGATGACCTGGGGGCCTGTTCCAGCCCAGATACTCTATGAATCTGGCATTCAGGTTAAGTAGAATAATAGCGCAGGGTCACCTGGGCAGCATCACTGGTGGGGACCCCTGAACCTCCTCCATACACTGGCAGGGCAGAAGAATCTAGCAGTACCTCAAGGAATCTTCTTTAATGGATAGAAGTGGGATGAAAGTGTTCCCCATCTTTCCCCAACCCACTGCCACCACCAGCAAAACCTCCTGGCAGGTGTTTGTCCAAGATATTGGGACTTGAGTGGGAGCCTTGAGCTGGCCCTCTCGTGGTTGGATTCTTCTGCTTTCCTGGACCACTTTGGTGCTTGATGGTCGCCTTTCATGGGTGGGCTTTCATCTTCCATGTGTGGTCAAAATTCTTTCCTTGGACCCAGAGCTTCTGGGTAGCATTATACATCCCCAGCCTCCAACCAGGCCCAGACCTGTCTCTTTCCCTCATATCTTATCCTTGGGCCACCCAAGAAACAGAACTCCTTCTCTAGCCCAAGCCCAGATCTGCCAGCTCCAGATAGCTCTTTAGAACAGCAAGTCCTTCAGGACCTAGTCTTCCCTTTATAGCCCACTGTACTCCCCAGTCATCACCCAGTATCACAGTTTCTCAACCAGCTGAGACTTACAGAAGTAGGTCCTATTTCTGCTCAAACTTGAAAGTTGTGCAGCACAGCTCTTGGATTCAGAATGACACCAGAATTCACGCACCTGCCTGGGATCTGGCCTACATCCCAGTAATGTGACCACTGACTCAGGAGTGTGGGTCCTTTGGAAAAAGGGATGTGGCTGGGTTAGAAAGGCAGACAGGTGACCAATAGACTGGCAGGGGTCCACTCTGAATTTCCACTCCCTTCCTCCCTTGCTAGGTGGAGGGGAATGTGGGCTGCTGGAAATCTCCCATAAACAGTTGATATTAACCTCAGGTGCCTGCACACCTGGAACAGGCCTTTTAAGAAAGACACGTGTTCAGTTTCTCTAGGTGTCAGGGGAGTTGGGCCACTGTGCTCCAGCAAATGGCCCCCACTCTGACCTGTCTGGTGAAAGACCACATTGGAATCTTGGGAAGATTTCTGCCTTCTCCAAACCCTTGGTACTGGGAGATGTCTGCTCACCTGTAAAGGGTTTCTAAAGCTTTACTTTCTGTTCAAAAAACAAAACAAAACAAAACAAAACAAAAAACTTTGCCTATTCCTGCCTCTTATTGATTAGCAAGTGGCACATGGGTGAGTTTCCTCCTTTCTAAGACTCCAGCTGGTAGCAAAGGAGATGAGGAGGTTGGGGGGTGACACTCGGTTGGCTGGATGCTGAGCTTGGTCATGATCTCTCCAGGACCCCACCATGAGACAGGCATTCTTCCTTGTCAACCAGGACATTCTTACCAAGAGGTAAGACACTGCAAATGCTCTGGACTCTTACTGAGGGGACGGTGTCTACGCTGGAGTCTTTCTCCCGCTCCCTCATTTGAATCTTGCCTACTGCAGAGGTTAAGAACTGCCAAACTCTGAGTTTACACTATTATCGACCCTGCACTATGATTTCTGTGAGCAGCGGGTGAGCAGGTCATTCTCCTTACCTTCTTAAGCTTGCAATGAAACTTCAAAGGTCTGTTTCTGACAAGGCCCCTGTCCCTGAGACACCCAGTTTATTTCACCCTAACTTCACCCTAACTGAATATTATTCTGAGAACCCATCCCCATCAGCCCCCACCTTTTTTTTTTTTTTTCCTCAACAGTCCCTTTGGCCCAGATCCATGTAGAATCAGAGAATCTTCAAGCTGGGAGGGACGACTATGGGGCTGCAATGTGCTTATGAATCACCTGGGAGCTTGTTCGAATGGACATTCTGGTTTAGGAGGTCTGTGGTGAGTTCTCAGAGGCTGCATTTCTTGTAAGCTTCCAGGTGACATGGATGCTGCTAGACAGAAAGCACACTTTAGGTTTTGAGGATCTGATCTTAATGTGGTCATTTTACAGATGGGAAAGCTGAGTCCCAGAAAGCTTAAGTCACTTGCCTGTGGTTAGAAATGAAATTCTGCTCTTCCCCCACCTAGTCCATCACTTGCTTTTTTTTTTTTTTAACCATTAAGTTCAGGGGTACACGTGCAGGATGTGCAGCTTTGCTATATAGGGAGACATGTGTCATGGGGTTCGTGGTACAGATTATTTCATCACCCAGGTATTAAGCCTGGTATCCATGAGTTATTTTTCCTGATCCTCTCCCTCCTCCCACCTTCTACCCTCCAGTAGGCCTCCATGTGCGTTGTCCCCTCTATGTGTTCACGCGTCACCTGCTTTCCAAAGAGCTTCCCTCTTTTTCAGCTGCCGCTTCCTGCTCAGGCCCAGAGTGCGAGCATAAGTGTAGCACCCCATCTTAATCCCATTTTACTGTCAGGATGAAGGACTTTTTGCCCATCAGGGCCCCTTGCACCAGAACCCGCATTTTTACCAAATCCAGAGGGGTTTTTAAAGGTTCGTTGTTGTTGTTCTGACTTACGGATGTCTCTTCTTCTCTGGTTGATATGTTAAAAATCCTCTCTCTCTCTCAAAAAAGTAGGCTGGGCATGTTTTGGACACAACCACTTCAGTTCCAGGCTGGAGCACTGATGCTGGGCTGAATCCACTTGGCGTTCCCTGCCCAGCAGTGGTCTGAGAGAGGCTGTGTTTCTCTGCTGCCACCTGCCACCTCCCAAGAGAGGCCAAGCGTGAGTATCTGACTACACCTCAGTTTCCCTGACTCTCAGATATTCTAAAGCCAATTCCAGAATGGCACTTGAAGTGACAGGGAAATTCCCAGTGGCCTAAGGACACCAGTGATTGGCCTAGGGCCAGTAGCAAGTGGTTTGAGAGTCCAAGGAGGTCTTCACACTCTGTCCCCTCCTGCTGGTGGGAGGGCAAAATGCCAGTCTGGGGACAAGGCCATAATGGCGACAGAGGTAAAAATCTCCCTGAGGCCAAGGGAAGGTGGAATGTGACGGGAAGTCGGGAAAACTGCCTTTTATAGGCATGTTCTTTTCTTCCTTTTTTTTCCGTCCAAGTTTTTACTCCAAGCGACAGTGCCACCCGAAGGCGCCCGGCCTGTCTGTGGTTGCGCCTGGGGCAGGCGGTGACACCGGCATACCCCTTCCCCCATCTTGCCTGCAAGTTGCATGACCTGCATCGGAATCCACAGGGGGGCGGGGGAGACTCCTTTCAGATACTGGATGCAGTTGAATTCAATGTATTTTGCTTCCTCGCCTGCCCTCATCCAAGCTCGGGAAGGAGAACCCTGCTTTCTTCTGCGTGTGAATGCTGTAGTGTGTCTGCCTGCTCAGACTCCCCTAACCCTTTCTTTTCCTTTCCCACAGCGAACGCTCGTTTTTTTTTTTTTTCTTTTTCAGCAAACAGTTCACACTTGGCATCTTTATGTTTTATTAAGAAAAAAATCCCTACCAGTGCAAAAGCGGGGACCCCCCCCCACTTCTTTACCGGATGAGATCTGAGCTCGCGTCGAAAGCTGCACCTGCTTTGCGTCCCTACCAGGAAGGGGTGCTTGTGTGGGAGGGAAGGAGGAGGTTCTGCGCCCCCGAATCCGGAGAAAGCAGCCCGCCCGCCCCCTCACCCGGCAGCCAGCTCAGCGCACCCGAGAGCTGAGCCCGAGAAGCCGGCCTCTGACGGTGCTGGCGTGGCGCTTGCCAAAATATGCCCCTTGCATCTCAATTTCCCCCGGCCGTTTCTCTCGCACACAAGGCTCGCCCGGGGCCACCTCGGCTCTCCAGCGCAGCCCTTTCGACCCTTGTTTCTTCCTTCCCCGATCCCTGCTTGCACAAGGCCGAATGCAAAACCCACCTCCAAGAAGGCGCAGCGGGCACGGGGGGCACCTAGCGTGCCATGTCCCGCAGTCCCCTCCCAGCCGAGACCAGCGCCCCAGACTCTTAAGATTAAGGAAATGACTGTCATTCAGACCAAGGACTGCGCGTCTGCGGTCCCGGTCCCTGGCTCTGTGTGCTTCTCTGGGGTGTCTGTGCACTCTGCCCACCCCGTCGCCGTCCGTGAGCCTGCGCCCCCCACCCAGGCTTGGGAGCGCCCTCCACCCAGGCTTGGGAGCACTCCCGATCACCTCCGCCACGTTCATCTCACTTCCTACCGCGGTCCGGATTGCAGCAAAACCGGGCAGCGCGAGGGCCAAAAAGTGGAAAGGAGAGCGCCTTTCCGTGTCGCGCAGCCAGCTCGCCAACTCTCCCTCCCCAGCCCCGACCCTCGCAATCTCAACTGCAACTTTTTCCCTTCGGTCTCGGTTTCCCCCGGGCTGCGGCTAGCCGGCGCCGCGCTGCGAGGCGTGGAGCGGG
>NW_012103109.1:786977-862045 GCF_000951045.1 Mandrillus leucophaeus | reverse complement strand
AGCTCCCACCCGCCCCCCCACCAGCTGCTTTCTCGTTTCGAGGTTGCAAATTGGTTTTTTTTGCCCCCCACTAAATAGCAACAGTTTGGCCACGCTCAAGTGAAATAAAGTAGACGTGGTTCGATTCTCTGGCAGAGGCGGCAGCAGCGGCGGCGGCGGCGGCGGCGCTTAGCCGGCAGGGAAGGTGACAGATAGGGACTGCTCGCGATCCAGCCGAGGTGTTTAACTATTTCCATTTGGAAACAGCAAAACATGCTGACAAGTAAACAAGTTGGGAGCTGGCTGCTCGCGGGGAGACTTTGGACGTGTGGAGGCTGTCATGGACGCCTACCTCTTCCCTTCCCCTCCTGCAGCCCGCCCTCTCCAGCCCCATTTTGGGCATTTCCGAGACACCCCCTTTGCCACCCTCATCTGCATCTGGGCGCCTACAGATCCTTTCTCAGTTTGGGCTTTGATAACTGCTCCGGATAATTCCGAGTCAGGATGGCGCAGAGAGAGGAGAGGGCGTGTGTTTTGGGGAGGGGGGTTTCTTGTATGGTCGTGCGGATCGGTTCATTTGAAACATTCAACTCTGGCTGGCTTTTGCTTGGTTCTGCCCCGTCCGAGGGAGACCAGTGGTGGCCTGCTCTTTTCTCCTTGTTATTTTTCTTTGGTGGGGATGGGAGCAGAAGCAAAGGAGAGGACAGATCGAGGGTTGGGGACTGGAGAGTCTGCTCTTTTCTTTCGTTGACCTCGGCCAAGTGACCCCCTCCTAATCTACCACCCTGGAGAAGGATGTGGACCTTACTGGAATTGCTCAGAGGATAATTCTCACCTCTTTCCCCCCAAGGCTTCCAGCCCTTGAGGACCCCCAGCAGTGGATAGGCAGCTGAGAAGGGTTTGTGCTGAGGTGTTGGCCAAGGTCTGGAGGAAGGCGTTTGGGTGGCTCTTTACCCCTTGGATGGACTTAAGGGGGCCAGACCTGCCTTTGGTGCTGCTCTGGGAGCACCTCCCCTTGCTTCATTCCAGGGCCTTGGGGCTGCAAAGCCTGGAGGAATTGCAGTCCTGCTCTCTGGAAAGCCCACCAGCCCTCTTGGCTTAATGGAGCCTTTGCTTGCGTTCTCGCAGCTGACAGTTTGAGGGAAATGGATAGCCCTGGAGATGTCTCTGACTCCTGGCCCAGGAGACAAGCTTGACCCATATCTCAGCTCTGCTGTTCACCCCCTCACCCCCTTCAACCCAGCCAGAGATGACAAGACAAACAGCCAAGGGGCGGGGGGCAGCAGGGAGGGCAAGAGAAAGGGGACAGACCCAACTGTGCCTCTCCCCCACTGCAGGCCACAGTCTTCCAGCATTCCCAAGGATGCAGGGAGAAGGGTTCAGAGTGAGACTGTTAGGGAAACTCAGACTTGGAAATGCATTACTGGGGCTGTGTGTGTGTAGGGAGTAGATGTGGGGGAGTGGAATGGTGGTGAAGGTGGGAGTTGAGCAGCCAGTGTTGGTGCTCAGAAGCCCGACCTGGAGATTGCCAGGGGTGGGCCAAAGGTTGGAAGAAGGGGCCCCTGGTACCCAGCCTGGGTCTCTGGGAATGTGTGAGCTGCATCCAGTGTGCTGCTCCAAGGATGTGTCTATCTGTAGAAAGCCAGTGGGAGGCAGGGATGGTCACAATCACATAGGCTCTTTATAGCCACACAGAGGTGTTGCTCCTCTGAAAATGATGCTCAGGGAAGCAGTTTCATAGGGAAGAGTTGGGTTAGCCTTTCCAGGCTGCCAGAAAGGTCTGTGGTGGGAGGGGACTGGGGTGGCCTCCTGCCGTCTTTGGCACTGGAGGGCCTCATGAGGGTGTCTGGGAGGATAGTGAGCAGGGAGTGGATCTGGAGCCCCTCTGTGTGTGTTCCCATTCTTGTTTCAGGACTTGGACTCTGAGAGGCCATCAGGACTCCTTTCTCTAAATCCACCCCACCCCAAAGAACAAGGGAACTGGATTCCCACAGGAGCTGTGCCAGTGGCAGGTGGGGGAGGGTCAGAGGTCATAGCTTGAATGACCTCTCCTCGCCCCATCTTCTCCCCAGTGCCCTGTTATATCTATGACTGGCATTGACTGAGCTTGAGAAGGGCCCAGATTTCCACTCCAGAGCCAGAGGGCTGGAGAGAGGGCAGGGAGTCACGCTCACCCCAGGAAGTCGGCATCCCCATCCCTGTTTGACTTCTGAGGAAATGGAGGCTTGGGGTGGTAAGGTCACTTTCTCCATGCACACAACTCCAACAGGGACCCCCACTGTGCGGGGCTGCATGTGGAGCAGGCTGGAAGAGGGGCGTGTGGGCAGAGAGGAGCGCCCTTGGTTGGGGTTGGTTCTTGTTTTAGTATGGCTTGGGAAGAGGGCTTCAGTTGAAGCCCATGCCTTGCTGGAGAGTTGTTCTTCAGATTTCTGATGTTACCAAGGAAATGGGGCCAAGAGGTTCCACAGCCTCCCATTGGCCTGAAGCTCTTGATGCTGGTGGATACCCCAGGGTATAGCATGGGCACACTCTGGGTAGAAGATGCTGAGGCCTCCACCATTTCACCCTCTTGTTCTTTGGGCTGTAATGTTTCGGAGTCCTTCCTTCAAGTGCTGAACTGATTGTACCTGAGTTTACAGAGGGACAAGAGGTTTCCCTGTGGTTCTGCTTCTCAGAGGTGGTGTGTGGAGTGATTCCTGTGTGGCCATCCAAGGAAGCTGGCTGGGAACTGCCTCTGATGGGGGAGGCCATATCCCCATTCAGCTGCCCTGTTTGTATCTGGAGGAAATCAGTTGTAAGGCATCAGGGCAGAAGTGTCGGTCTCACCTCCTCCCCTCCCAGAGCCATGCTGCTCCAAAGGGCCCTCCCTTTTGGCCCCTTTCTGCCCAAGAGGCCAATCCCTTTGCCTTTGCAGCTACTGATTCACAGGAACCTCATGGAGCCTGGAAGGGTCCATGCGCAGCCACGCCCAACCAGGCTGTGGCTGGTTTGCTAGGCCAGGCCTGCCTGGGGCTGGGTTGGAATGGTATGGTCTTTAGCTGTTAGAAAAGATGAAGCGGGAGAGGATGGCGTGGCTGGACCAGGTGTGCTCAGGGTTGGCTACCTCGGCTCACAAAGGCTATGGGCTCTCAGCTGGGACTCTTAAGTCGCCAGCAGGGTCTCACTCTGAGCCCCCACAGGGTCCCTGGTATTAGGCAGCTCTCTGGTCCCTTCATTTCCATGGCCCTCCCTGAAGGCCCTCTTCTGGCTGCCTGAAGGATCATTTGGGGCTTTAGTTGTCGTGTTGGCTCCTGAGTCTCATTCTTTCTAAGGATCAAGGGGAGACCCAGCCTTGACAATGACCTGGCAGGGTATGAGTCAGGCCCCAAAGTCATCATGGGGCTTGCTCTCGGTAGGCACAGTGAGGTGCTCAGAGCCCCAGGATTAGGACTAGGTCTGAGAGAGGTGGGCAGAAATGTGAGGGGCTATTGACGTGAGATTTGGAAGCTGGAGTAGTTACAGCCCCAGAGAAAGATACTTCCAGGATCAAATCTGGGGACCTTGGTCTCCTGAGGCCCTGGGGTTTTCCACCGAGGAGAGGCTATTGGTGGCTCCAGAGCCAAGATCCCTTGCCCCACGAAGCCCAGCAGGCCAAGCTTCTGTCATACACCCTGGGGCCAAGGGCATCTGCTCTGCAGCTCCATGGGACCTGAGGCCATGACAACTTTGGGCAAAAACCAGCCTGGCCTGGCCACTGCTTTGAAAGTCCTCATCTACTGGCCCCAGGAAGGCTGACCCTGCAATCTGGAAGGTTCCTTAGGGTCCTAGAAGGATCCTACTACCCTCCTGCCTGGCTGAACAGGAGGTGCTGCTGTGAGAAAGGGAGGGCCTGATGCATGCTCTCCTGGGATGCTCCCTGTCCCTGTCTTGCCAGTCCCTTCCAGCTGCTGCTTCTGTCCAACTCTGTAGAAGGACCAGGGTCCCACCTCAGCTGACTCTTGGGTGGGTGTGGGTAGCCTGAGGCCCTCATTTGGTATGGCCCTTGCCAATATCAGGGCATTTTCACTGTGGCCCTGGGTCACCATCCCATGTGCTCCCGTGGGTGCCTTACACAGGAGCCATAGGCACGATCTCCAGCCTCCCCTCAGGGCCTCCAGTTGGCTGGTGGCAGAGAAAGGGATGGATCATGTGAATCCCACCTTGGCTCTGTCCCTAACCCCCTGTGAGCTCCATCAGGGCACTCTAGACTTTCTGAGCCTGTAAATTCAACTATGAATTGAGGCCGCAGGGCAGAGTGTTTCTTCCAACTTGGACATATGACATCTCAGGGCCCAGGGAACTTCCCCCAGGAGGCTCGTCCAGGCCACTTTTAAGGGCACCTCCTTGGGATGGCAATGACCCTTGTGATGGTACCAGGAGGAGATGTACTCCCTCACCGACCTTGGGACACTGGTTTTTCTCCTCTTCCTTCCCTTCCCACCTTTAGCAAACTCGGGCCACCCAGAATTTGACACCATTTGTGACACATGACACTATTTAGAGTCAACTGCCCAGACCAAATGGCATATTTAACAAGAATGTGCTGGGTCCTGCAGCCTCTCATTAGGGCCTGGACACCCAGCTTCATGGCTCCCCATCTGTACCCTGGGCTCAGGGCCAGAAAAAGATGTCCCTCTGCAAAGCTTTCAGCCCATTGCTGGAGTACAGCTCTCCACTGGGTGTGAGAAGAAAACATTGGAACTTCTATTGCAAATTATTCTTGCCTAGAAAAGAGGATATTTTCATATTTAATGTATAGATAATAGATATATAAACATATAAAGTAATAAATATGAGTGTTTGGGGGTTATAAAATAAACTTTTTGATTGCTAAATCATGCATGATCAAAACAGCTTGGTACCCACCGCTGTTGTGATTGGGAGGGTTGGCACTTGAGAAGGAGACAGGGTGGTGACAGGAGAGATGGTCCTGAAGCCCCTGGCTCCCCCTTGATGCCGTGCCAAGGAGGGGTTGATTAATAGGGGGAAGGGGTCAATGTGAGGAGGGAATAAACTGGCGGGGGTGGGGAATCTCAGTTCCAGATCAGAGTTCCCAAGGCCCAAAAGCCCCCTTGCAAGGGCCAGGCCAGCTCTTAAACAATGGTCTAGTCCCTACCGGGATCCTACCTTCTTATCCCTGTGTAGCAAATTCTTCATCTCCACGAATGTCCCCGTCAGTCATATCATTATTTTTAGTTTACAATTGTTGAGTTTATTTTTGTGACAGTTGCTTTGTGTATAAAAGCAGAGCTTAACAGTCCCATTTTACAGATCAAGAAAACAAAATAAAGAACAAATCTAGCCTCCCAGGTGGTCATGTTGTTGTAGCTCACAAATGGGAAAGTCCGGAGGCTCTCAGGAGTCTGTGGTTCTTCTGGGACTTCTCTTACCAACTTGTGGGCCCCTTGGCTCTATTCTTTCTTGGGCATGGCCCTTTCAGCCAGACGTTAGGACTAGGCCTGAGAGAGGAAGGCACAAATGTGAGGGGCTATTGACATGAGATTTGGAAGCAGGAGTAGTTACAGCCCCAGAGAAAGATACTTATAGGATCAAACCTGGGGACCTTGATCTCCTAAGGCCCTGGGGTTTGGCTTGTTGGAAAGGAAGGTGCAGAGCATTTTCATCTAGGAAGTTTTTCCACCCAAAAGGCAGCATTAGAGGGACCCATCTTTGAGAGACTTGCAGAGGGTGGCTGATTGTTCAGCAACTGGTCAAAGGGTGGCCCAGATAGAGGCTGGACTCAGTCACTCAGATGTTGGTGACCAACTGAGTGATCAGCTCATGTCACTTGTCATTTGTTGAGCCTCGTTGACCTCAACTTTGAGGAACACAAATCCTTCTGGTGTCCGGTGTGTTGGAAGCTGCTCTTTGATGGGCTGGGTCATGAGGAGCGAAGACTCCAGTGAGGCTAATACCAAAGCTCAGGGTCTGGTGGAGTCCTGAGAACCCCCAAGGAGGCTTTTGCCATTTCCGCTGCCTCTAAGTGCAGGGCTTACCAGAATTCAAAGCTGGAAAGGACCACTGCAGTCGTCTTCTCCCTCATGTCACCCATGAGGGTCCCAGGGCCCAGAGTGGGCAGGGACTCAGCCGGGATCCCTGAGTCTCTCGAAGACTCCTCTTCCCAGGCACACTCCCAGGTGCCAGGGCCGCCTTCTACTCAGTGCTGGCTCCTGTTCTGGGCACTTCGTCAAAGCCAGAGCCTCCCCCATGACGTGTCTCCCTCTGAGGCAATGTTTCCAAATTCAGGGTCCCCAGAGGCAGCAACTATGTGAGGCTGGCAGCCCCAGGGCTCCTTGCAGCCTGCAGCCCATACCAATTAGAAATCAACTCGATGAGGCCTTCTGCTGAGCTCCGTTCACACACAGGGCTGGGGAACCTGGGGCTCAGCAGGCTTGGAAGCCTGTCCTTTTCCCCCGGCCTTACCTCTGCCCCTGGTCCTCCCACCTAGCTTGTCCCTTCATAAGTGTTCCAGAGTCTGGGTGGTGGGAGATTCAGGATTCCTTCCCCAGACATGCATCATGAAGCATGGAGGACTCTGGCAGCTGCTCTTTTCCTAAGCCCAGTTTTCCCAGCAGCTCCTCCAGGCATGGCTTCTCCCTGGCTTTGAACAAATCTCTTTCTTCCTCTGGGTCTCAATTTCCTTGTCTATAAAACATGGATAATAATAACAACTACATTATATAAGCACCTTGTTGAAGTTCAGTGCCCTGGCTCGTGTCTGGCAAAGAGAAGTCTGTCGATACATAACTAATGACAGCTAGCATCTACTGAGTGCATGACATCAATTGTTAGTGTTTCTTGAACACTTACTATGTTCCAGACACTGTGCCGAGCACTCTAAGGCTAATACCTCATTGTGGCCTCACATCAACCCCAATAAGATGAGTACTATTATTTCCCCATTTTCCAGATGGGGAAACTGAGTGCAGAGAAGGAACTTAACTCACTTAATTTCATGCAGCCAGTAAATGGCAAAGCAGTCTGGCATTTAAATATTAAGCTATGTTGCCTATGCTCTTTTGCAATACTCATATGTATACTAGCATACACATATATATGCATACATGCACACACACATGAATATATTACTATTAAGTTAAAAATAAAGGAGTTGATGTAAAAGTCTAGGAGAATCCTTTAGTTTACAATATTTCAGTTCCTTGGGTGGGAATTACCCTGGCTAGGGTTGGAGGGGAAGGCACATAGGATAATTATGGGTGTGGTGTTGGCCAAACAGTGCAGCCAACACGGTCCCAGGCAGGCCTCTCTAGTGGTGGGGGAGGCTTTTGGTCTCCCCTCCTGACCTGTTCCCAACAGGGAGTTTCTCCTGAGGTTGTGTCTCAGCCACACCCTCTTCCCAGGCCTCCTTGTCCACCCCATGATGTCCTGGCCTCTGAGGTCAGGTAAGCCCACAGCAGAACAGGTGCCAGCTGAGGCTGGCTGAGATTCAGAAAGCTGGTGGCTGGGTCCCAGCAAGCTCCTCTCTGGGCTGAGCCATGGTCAGCAGGACTATGCCCCTGGTGCTCATGACCAGCGAAAGCTTGGATGGGAGAGCAGAGGGCTGAGTGGCTTCTCCCAGGTAGAGCTTTGGGGTGCCAGGAATACTTCTGGGTACAGAGCAAAAGGGGGGTGTCTAAAGTGCTGGGCAGCTGGAGCTGGAAGCTGATATTTAGAACTTCTTTCTGAGTCCTTCCCTGGTCCCCTCCACAATAAGCAGCCTTTATCCCCCTGCAACCTTACCCCATCTCTCTTCCTTCATTGCTCATGGAAGCTCCATCTCTCTTTCCATAGGGATGAGCTCTGAGCATGGGAGACAGATAGAATTTTCTTCTGTGAAACAGCCGAAACTGAGGGGCAGGATTTGGTACACTTTCCGTGTTTGCTGCTTCTTGGCTGTGTGAGCTTGCTTCATCATCACTCAGCCACTGGCCTCTCCACTTCCGAGAGCTGAGGTCATGGAACTCTCCAGTCTGGCTCCCCAGTAGCGTCACAGTCATGTTTAAACCTATGCAATGATGTATTCGCTAGGCTCTGTAAATAATTGGGTACCACATTGGTTATTTCCTTTTCTAGACCACTGGGAAGATTTCTGAGTTAGAGAGAAGATCAAGACTTTGAGCAATAAATTACTAGATCTGGAAAGGGGTTCAGAAAATGTTGGGACCAAACACTGTTTTACAGAGAAAGAACTTAGGAATCAAGAGAGGTGAATTGATTTGGCCCAATCGCCCAGTGAGTTCCTGGCACAAGGCAGCCCAGAACGAAGGGCCCTGCCTCCCTAGCTGGTGTGGGTCTCCATCCACCTGTTGGTGTCTGCTCTGGGACTGAGGGGTTCCGGCTTTTACAGAGAGGCGGGGAAAGGAGCTCTTACAGAGCTACAGAGAAGGGGAGAACATGAGGGGAGCAATAGTAGCTTCAAAGTCCTAAACCCGGCTACGTGCTTCGGGAAACAGGGCTGCGTGCGTGTATCTGGGGGCGTCTTGGCACAGGCACAAGTGCATCTCTCCTGGGTTCTGTGCACATCGTGTCTGAGGTCTGCGTAAACAGGCCTTAAAGATTTTGGCTTCCCTCTGCGTCTACACTCCTGGTGGCCACCAGAGGGCAGTGTGGCGCATGAGACGGTCCTGGGCTGGTGGCTTCCCAGGGCTGGAGCCGGGCGTGTGGCGCTAGCCTGGTGAGAAGTGCAGTGTCAGGCCTGGCTTTCAAAACATTTCCTGAGCCAGGGTTGAGCAGGGAGTTCAGCTCTCCTCTATGAGGGGCATCTCTCCGCCGAGCTGGCCCTGCTTTCATTGTATCTCTGCAGTCCAGGGGTGTGAGACTCCTGGACCTGGGCTTTCTGACTCATGAGCCCCCGGCTTCCTGTGAAGGAGGTGACTGGGAGAGTGCATTGGATGGAGGAAAGCCACCTGGTGTGCTCTCCTTCCTGCCTTCTCTCAGCAGCAGCAGGGGAGATCAGCACATTTGCACAGAGGGTAATGGGGTGAATGCATGGGAGGTAGCCCAGGAAGACCCACAGGCTTAATAGGGGCACAGAGAAGTTGACAGATAGTTTCACTGTGGGGCTAGTATCATGGAGAAAGCAAGCTTTATACAGGCCCTCAGGCTGTCTGATACCCTGGCTCAAGTGTGGGGGCATCTCTCCCCTCTCCCTGCCCCCCAACCCAACCTTGGAAATTACCAGACGATAAGTAGTGCTCAGAAAATAGCAGGTCCTGGCATTGACTAGAGATGAGAGTTTGGCGTCTTCTCTTAACCTCTCCAGATCCTGTGTCTGCTTTCGGAGATAACCATGCACAGAGATGGGTACGAAAGTGCCTTGCAAACCAGGGTCATGGGCCCTGCCTGGACTGGCTGGTTTTGACAGTGCTTCTGAGAGTACCGTTGGCCCATCTCTCTGTTCTAGGCAGTCTTGTATTTGAGCAGGTGCTGTCTTGTTCCATGCACAAAGGAGCGTCCTCCTACTAACAAGGTTATCAGCTTTAGAGACAGGGTCTGCTGCTTTTGGGGTGGGTGTGGAGCTTTCTGCTCTGGGGCCTGTGACTCTTTCCTGAGGGTCTGCTCCCAGCTTCCTGACCTGGGGCTGCAGGCAGGGTCCTCTCTGTTGTGGTCCGTCTTTCCCTACTTCCTTATTTCTGATAGTTTTTCAAGTCTGGTCCACTGAAGAGCAGGAAAGAAGCTGACATTATGGCCCTCCTACTGGGCCAGAGATCATTTGCATATGCAACCCTACTTATTTATGGCAACAACTAAATGAAGCTTTAGATTGTGATTCTGCCTCTTACATGCTGAGACCCTGTGCTGGCTACTTGACCTTGTTGATCCTCAGTTTTCTCATATGAGAATAATAAAAATAAGGCAGGATTATTGTAAGATTTAATGAGCGTGTGTGTGTGTGTGTGTGTGTGTGTGTGTAAAACTTTCTCTCTCTTCCTATTACTATACCCCAGAACCTCATCCCCACAAGCATGGGTACTTTTTATAGCCCTCATCTGTTCTTCTTGCTTCCAGTCTCTCCTGTCTCCAGCCTCTCCTGTCTCCAGCTCATTTTGCACACCCTAAAAGATTAATCTTCTAATCCAGGGTATTTGGTTAGACCAATTCCTGCACCCCAAACTTTTCAGTGGTTCCTTTTCCTGAGAGGTGGCTTGGTGTAGTGGGAAGAGTAGAGGCTTCTTTGGTCAAAAAACTTTCAGTTTAAATCTTGGCTCTGCCCTGGGATAGGCTTAGGCACATTACTTAACTTTTCTGAGCCTCAGTTTCCTCATCTGAAAAATCTGGTTAGCTATACCCATCTAATAGAGTGGTTGTGAGAGCTGAATGAGATTATGGTAGGTGCCTGGCATGTGATGGCTACACAGAAGCCAAGCTGGTGAGCAGTCCACAGGAGTCTGTAGGAGGTGATGGGCAGTGACGTTTCCAGGTCCTTGAAGAGTGGGATTAGAGGAAGTTGCATGAGGGTACTAGCATGTGGACAAAGCTGAAGGAGACAAGAGAAGGGCTAAGATGACATATATTTGTAAAAAGGGACAAAGTGGCTGAGGTACATGCCTGCCACAGGGACAGGGAGATTGTTATGGCTCCTGCTGATAAAGGACTCCTTTGGAATACCACATGTCGGAGTAGGGTCCCAGGCAAAACGTTTCTGCTACCTGCCTTCCCCACTCTGCAGCCCCAGAGATCTGGATGCCAGAAATCTCTATCTAGGGTAATTTGGTAGCATCCAGCCTCTTGCAGATGTTGTCCCATGTGGTGGTATTGCTTCTTGCCCTATGTAGCTTCTCATTCACTAGCTGATTCCCTCTTGGCTATTGTAATCCAATAAGTCTGTCTGAAGACGGGGCTTCAGGACCATCCTTGGTAGAAAGAATGTAGGAATCCAGTGGAATAGGATGACCTAATATCCCTCCAATCCACCCAGGAGAGCCTCCCATGGACATTCATCCCAGTTCCACGTTAAGCCACAAGAGGGCACTAGACCATGATTTCTGCAGGGAGGGAAGGGCTGTTGAGCCTGTCCTGTTGTGATTTGTACCTTTGATGAAAGCCTGAGCCCCACTTGGTTTCTTCCCAGATGCCATCTTCTCTGGGGTCATGGCAAACCAGCTTGATTCAACCAGAGTCCATAGCACTGAGACTGATAGCTCAAGGGAGGCTAAATTGAGTAGTAAAAAGGTCATGGAATTTGACATCCCTCTCGGGTTTCAATCCTTGCTCTCCTCCTTGCTGGTTTTTTAAACTGTGAGCACGTTATTTAATTTTTCTTTGCCTCACTTTCTTCACTTGCAAAGTAAGGTGTTACCGGGAGATGTTGTGAGATGGTGTTGTGAGAATTAAAGTACACGATGTGGGGACAGCATCTGGAACATGATGGAACAGCATCTGGAACAGCATCTGGAACGTGGTTGTCCATCTATCTCTTTCTGGGAGAAATATGAAGTTAGGTCACACCCAGGAGATATGTATGAGATCCCCTTGGCCGGCTGGGGTCATTTTACCACCTATTGAACGCGCTGTGGTTCCAATTCATGGGGGGGCAGCAGTGACACCTAGTGGCTGGCATGGAGAACAGCAAGTGTATTCTGATCTTGCAGGTGGTGTGGTGGGGCTTGTCTGGGCCAGGTGAGGCTGAGTCAGGGTTAGTGGATACTGGCTTCAGAGGTTTCATTAGCAGAATTTCTCCCCTTCAACTGCTCAGTGCTAAAGACTTTTTTTCCTGAGGGCATTGATGTGATGATGGCTATTGGGGATGTTTCTTGGGAGGCCCACAGTATGAAGTCACAACTGGAGAAAACACATGGGCAACTAACTTGATTGTAATGAAACAATCCTGGCACCTAAAAACCAGAGCCTTTCTGGTGTTTTCCTGGGGCACCACTCTTTTTGAGATGCTTTAATACAGTCTATCTGGTTGGCCTTAGCCAAGAGACTCCAGATCTCTGAACCTCAGTTTGTTTACCTGGGAAGTGTAGGGGTTGGTCTGGTTGACAAAAAAGGCTCTTGTAGCTTAAATTTGAGTGTCAGACATGATTGAATATCTTTTGCTGAGAGTGTCTGTGTGTGTGTGTGTGGTATGGGGGATGGGATCAAGTGAGAAGGGGGAGTAGGGGTCACTGCTAAGCTTTGGGCTTTACTGGTGAAGAAACTCCAGTCTCCTCTCATTGGAGGGGTGGCTCTGAGGCTGAATTGGGGTGTTCCTGGCTCTCATCCTTGCAGCCTCTTCATTTCTCCACCTGAGATCCAGGAGGGAGCGTTGGCAGACGGGCCAAGCTCAGGAAGTTATTTAATATCAGCTTTGCTCCAGATTGTGTTTCTGACTCCCTGCCACCTCTTAAGTGGCAGTCATTTGAACAAATATGACGATAAGACACAGAGAGTGAAATAAGAAGTGGGGAGGGGGCAAGGGCATGGAGAAGGGGTGAGGTTTTATGCTCTTGGCAGAAACCTTGTCTTCGAGGCACTCAGGAGCAAGAAAGAAATGGAAGAGGAGTTCAGCTCAGGGCCCCTCAAAGTCCCTGGTGTTGAAGGAAGAGGGTGGAAAGAAGGGCCTAATATTTAGGGCCTGCAGCTGCAGCTCCTCCTCCTCCATGGGAGGGCCCTATGGCCTATGAGGACTTCTGGCTCCCATCCCTAGGGCAGGTGTTGGAGGGGCAGCCTCATATTCCGTTTTCCAAAGGACTGTCTTCCAAGTGTGTAACAGACAGCTAATGGGGGCCTGGCATTGGTGGCGTGTTCAGCCCACGGTGACTGCTGAGCTTCATCTGTACCTAGGCTGTGGGGTGCCCAGGTGTCTGGCCGCCTGCCTTGCTGTTTACCAAAGCCCATCCTAGCATCTGGACTGTTGGGGAAGAATGAGCAGATGCACTAGCAGGGCCAGCCTGGCTCTTTCTTCTGTGGGACCCAGAGAGGAAGAGAGTCTGTCCCCTTTCATCCTAGTGCCTAGCACCAGTCGTGGGCCAGGCCCATGCTGAGCTCTGGGGCACAGCCTTGAGAAGATAAAAGACCATGATACTTCCTTCTTGGAGCTACAGTTGAATGGAGGGAGGCAGGTATTAGACAAATGGTCTACAGCTCAAGGGGTTATCTCAAGAGAAGCAGGGGCAGAATTTTAGAAAATGGATCTAATGTAAAGTTTAAAGAAAAATTTATATATATGGAAATGTGGCTTCCCTAAGGTGGACAGGGTGCAATTTTCCTAAATAGAGTTTTAAAAATTCTAGATTTACCTGCTCCCAGGTGTACTGAATGTTGGTAACAGTGGAGTGAGTTGTCAAGATTGTCCCCATGGCTGGGAAGTTGATTCATTGGCCTTGCTGTTGCTCACAGAGGCCCCACGCAGAAAGGCAAGAGAAGCGAGTTTCATTTCTTCCCCTGTCACTCTGCCTGTGTGAGATGAAGATTTGGGGTGTGGGTGGTCTATTTGGAAGGTGACCCCAGGAAGCCTGGGAGGGAGAGCAAAGTGACACAGGGAGGGAGGAAAGTCACACATCAGTGTGTCCGTAAGCAGGTGACCACGTGCTCTTCCCAGGCGGCCGTTCATTCGTTTCTCTATTTGTGCATTTACCTGACACGGGTTTATTGGAGAGTCTCCGATGGGCCAGCCACATGGGAGAGCTGGGAGAGCAGTGGAGAGCGGGACCCGTGAGGCCTCCATTGTCCCTAGGTCTCCACTGTCTTTCTAGGATGTGTGCAGCTGAGCAGCAACTGTCCTGGCCTCTCCCTGCACCTGGAAATCGACCTCCAGAGAAGGGAGGTGGGCCAAGTTTGCTGAGAGTGCACAGCAGATTCCGTCCATCCCTGGGGCCATGTTCTGGGCAGAAAAGTCAGAGGACTCTGGGGATGGGGCAGCCTTTCTCCCCCATGCTCTGGGTGGAGGTGAGCCTGGGTGAGGCGAGGTGCAGGTCAGATGAAGAGAGTAGCTCCGCGTGATATTGAAGGGAAGCCCCGCTTCCTGCTCCCAGCTCCCGGCTCCCAGCACCCAGCTGACATTCTGCCCAGCCAGCGGCTGACCTGCCCCATGCCGCCTGTTCCTGGATGATCCTGACCTGAGCCCACCCTCCCTCCTCCTTTCCAGCTCAGAGCACCTCCCTGGGCCCTGGGAAAGCAGAAGTGGTAGGAGAGTGACCTCATGCCTCCCTGATTTGCATCTAGGGTTCATTTTCCAGGGTCATATTCTGTCTCCCTGGAAATGATTGGTCGCTCTTCCCTGTGCCCATCATCCCCATCCCTGAGCTGCAGGCTGTGTCTCCAAACCAGGTGACTGACATCGCCCTGCCCTCCTCCTGTCACTCACTCAGGGCTGCTGTTGCCTGCTGTCTGGGCAGGCGTGCTCTGGCCTTGAGGTCCCACCCTGCTGCCCTCTACTGCCCTCTATGTTCTTACCTGCCCAGGTCACTGAACAGAAGAGGGTGGCACAGCTAGTGTCTCAGTCCAGCTGATACCCTCTGGAGCCCCGTGACGTGTCCTATATAGCATTAGCTTGTTAATGTTCCTGTTTCCTCAGTGTGCAGTGAGCTCCTGAAGGCTGGCATTGAGGCTCATTCAGCTCTGTCCCCAAGAGCCCCCACCTGGTAGCTGTTCAGTAAAGACCTGTGGACTGGAACAGGCTCATTTCCTGCACCAGAATGTCCCTCAGGCCCTCAGCAACCCTCCCAGCTTGGTGAGGGCACACATGCCTCCATACAGAATGCTGGGCACACCGTTCTCATTGCTCTCCACACCTTTGTGGGCCTTGGGCTTTGCCCTCAGCAGGGCAGCCCGTTGGAGGAATCTTCTAGAGAAACCTGAGCTCATCACAGTGAGAACAAATGCTGTGTGGTGACTGCTCCGGGGGCTCCTTTAAGGGGACTTTTGTTTTAACCCCCTTCCATTCTCAGCACAGTGACATGGCAGGTCCCATGATCATCCTCATTTTATAGGGGAGAAAACTGAGGCACAGGGTGGCTAAGTAGCTTGCCCTAGGTGGTTCTGCTAGGAAGTGGCAGAGCTGAGATTTGTCTGTAGCAGGTTTGGCTCCAGAGCCAGGAGGGCAGCCCTGTATTCCAGACCCCTTCCCATTTCCTGCCAGCCCCAGCCTCCTCCACAGTAAGTGGGCACCCTTGGGCTGAGAGGACACACGCCATGCTGTTCTGGTTTTTGACTTTGGTTGTGGGGCAGAAGGGGCCCTCGGGACCCAGTGGAGTTTGAGATCCTTGAGTTTCATGGACACACATGTCTTTGGCCACATCCTCACAGAATGTCCCTTGAGTTGGGGCAGGATGGGGCTGGCCTCTGTGTCCTGTCACTGCCACAGTTTATTGGGTGAGTCAGGGCCAGGCATTGTTGTCTCTAAGGTCTTGGTTTTCTTATATTTAAAATCAGGGGGCTGGACTAGGTGATCTTTGAGATCTCTTTTGGCTCTGACTTGTGGTGTTTCCATGGTGGTGGTTGGGGACGGGGTAGGAAAGCAGGGGAGCCATACAACTGCAGCAGCCCTGGGTTTCTCTGGGGGCAATCCTGTGGGGGGAGGGAGGGGGGCTGTGCCCCTGCACACAGGTGTGTGGGAGCCTTGTTCCTGTGTGTGTGTGAGTGTGTGTCTCTGTGTCTGTAGATATGTGTCCTGGAGACCAGACCCTGTGAGTTACTAAGCTTTGGCATGCACGCGCATCACCAAGGGCTGTTAAAGCACGGACTGCTGGGCCCCACCCCAGAGTTTCTGATTCTGAAGATCGGCTGTCGGGCCTGAGAAATTGCATCGAGTCCAGGACCACACTTTGAGAGTGGCTGTTGATATTGATGGCTTTCACACTGTACTCTCTGGAGTGAGATCAGAGGCGGGGTGGTATTCTGCATAACATTTTTATGAATAAGATTTCCTAGACTGCAAAAAGCCTGCATCCTTCCATTCTTGAAGAATACCAGCCCACTCCCAAGCACATTCTGACAGGCCTTGTCCTGGTGCTGGGTTCTTTCTCTGTTTCTGTCTCCCCTCTTTTCTCTGCACCCCGGATGTGGTGCCTGGCTCTCTCCTAACTTTGGCCCCATGCTCACCTTTCCCCAAAGGGCTGGACTTGACCTGAACCTGCCTTGACCTGCGCAATCCAATCTGTAGTTGAGAGATGAAAACACACTTAATGTGTTACAGAATGCCATTCCAAACTCAAATGGATTTGTAAAAATGATCTGGGAGGTAGAGTAAGTCATTGTGTAACTGTGCCTCAAGAACCTTACTTGGCTCCCACTTGCCCCCAAGGTGTGGTTGAGACTTCTCTCTGTGGCATTCAGAGCCATTCATGTTTGGGCTGCAGCACCTCTTTGGAGTCCTGCCTCCCATTATTCCCCGTGGGAATCCTCTGCCCCAGTGAGCTGATCTACTGTTCATTCCTCCAAACATTCTCAGCATCATTCACCCTCAGTCTCGTGATCAGGCCACTTCCCCTGCCTAGAGGGCTTCTGACCTCCAGTTTGCTCACCTGGGCCCTCCCTGTCACTCCAGTCCCATCTTTGAGAGGTTCCTTGTTGCCCAGACCCCCATGTTTGTGGATTATTTTATCTTTCCACTCCCAGGAGCTCATAGTGCTAGCAGCTGCTGTGTGTTAAGCTGTTAAGCACTGTATTCAGGCCTGGCAGTGTATGTAGTCACTCATTTAATCTGCACAACCACTATCTGAGGGGAGAACTACTCTCGTTTGACAGATGAGGAAATGGAGGCCAAAAGATGCAAGAGTTTGTCTAAGGCCACAGCACTAAATGACAGTGAGGATTCCAGCCCAAGCCCAGAGCCCGTGTTCCCACGTTTATCACAGAAGTGTGTGCAAGAGCAAAACAACTGGAACAAGCTGAAATGTTATCAGGAGGCATTTGAATCAAGAGCTGAATCGCAGCATAGTAATATGATGAAATCCCATAGAGCAGTTACAATGAAAACCTTGTTCTCTGTGTAGTAACATGGTCATATTTTGAAAACATAATGCCAGTGAAAAATATGATAGGTTGCAGAGTGGCATACCATATATACACGTTAAACAACACAATGGCCAATATAATATGTTGTTTATAGACAGAAAGATAAAACCTTGGACTGAATACAAACCAATTTCATGACAGTCTTGGCCTCTAGGGAGAGAAGGAGAGAGGAAAAGAAGGGTATGTACAGGTCTTTTAACTTTACCTGTAATGTTTATATTCTCTCTTTTTTTAAAGATCTTGGCATTTGACAGAATGGTAACATGTATTAATTCCAGGTGATGGGTAGATAAAATATTCAGTACATGATCCTTTGTTTTTTCTTTATTACAATGGAATTTTAGAAGCCCTAAGCAATAAAAAGATTATTATACCTACTAGATTTATAATTTAAAATAAAAACAATATTAAAATCCTCATATTTCTTGGCTGGGGCTGCCATAAGAAGATCCCACAGACTGGGTGGCTTACAAAGCATACATTTTTTTTTTTATGGTTCCGGAGGCTGGAAGTCCAAGATGAAGGTGTTGGCAGGGTTGGTTTCTTCTGAGACCTCCCTCCTTGGCTTGCAGATGGTTGCCTTCTCACTGTATCTTTACATGGTCTTCTCTGTGTGCGTGTGCACCTGTGTCCTAATCTCCTCTTCTTATAAGGACACCAGTTATTTTGAATTAGGGCTACCCCAATGACCTCATTTAAACTTAATTACTTCTTTAAAGACCCTATCTCCAAATACAGTTACATTCTGAGGTCCTTGGGGTTAGGACTTCAACAAAGGAATTTTGAGGTGGACACAAAAATATTATAACAATTCTAAAACAAAACAAAACAAAAATGCATGCCTGATGAAATTTAAAGAACCATTGTTAGATTTTTCTGAGTGCAGAATTCTGTAGAAGTTCATCAAAGCTGTTTATTTTTTCTCTTTTTTTTTTGGTGTTTCTTGCTGTAAATGCCCAAGGTGCCTGCTTAGTTGGTCATGTAAGCAAGAGAGCCCTATGGAAGAAGTTGCACAGTGTTAGGTGAAATAGAGGCAGATAAAGGGAAGGACACACACAAACAACTGCAAGGGTCTGAGAAGGGTCCACAGGACAGTTCTGTGTTTTAAATTTAGATCTCAGGTGCAAATAAGCAAAACAACTCATATATAAAGTACATGATTTCTAGCTCTCTTATCAATTAATTAATTATTTCAACAGCTGCCAGTGAGCACCACACTTGTGTCAGTAACCACATTAGGCATCCCTCCACCCTCCATACAATGACAATGGGCTGGGACCTTCAGCTCTGAGGATTTGGGTTAGCAGTAAGAAAGAACTTCCCAAAACAATGGGTCACAAAATAGGGCTATGGAATTGTTTTCTTTGGGACATGTAACTACATAGGATCCCTCCCATCCCATCATTTTATTATGCAAATCCTCAAACATACAGAGAAGTTGAAAATTTTGCAGTGAACATCCATAAAACTACACCCTAGACTCTGCAATTAATATGGTACTCTACTTCTTTATCACATCCTCTATCCATCTGTCCAGCCCTCTATCCACTCTTTCTCTATCCTATTTTTCTGATGCATTTCAGAGCAAATTTTAGATGTTAGTATGCTCGCTCTACATACTTCAGCATGTATATCATAAAATTAACATTAAATTCTTTTTCACTTTTTAAGCTAATATTCATATTTAATGAAATGCGTTACTCTTAAGTATGCATTCTCTGAGTTTTGACAGATGCACATGCCTGTGGAACCCAAACCCAGTGAGAGGCAGAACATTACCATCCCCCAGAAAGTTCCCCACACGCTTCCCAGTCAGCATCTGCCATTGCCTCCCCAGGGGGAGCCACTGTTTGGGGGATTTTCCTTTTCTTTGCTTTTTGTTATCTGCTTTTGAGAGTAGTGTTTATTTATTTTTTTTATTTTGGTAGATTTTGGAGTACAAGTTGTTTTGGGTTTCATGGGCGAATTTATAGCGCGAATTTGTGGAGGAGATTTGTACCCAATGTGTAGTTGTTTTTTTTATATCCCTTCCTCCCTTCCACCCTTCCCCTTCTGAGTCTCCAGAGTCCATATATCCCTCTGTATGTCTTTACATCTTCATAGCTTAGCTCCCGTGTTGTTTTATTCTTCTCTTTTCTTTTTTACAATTTTTAAAAAAAATAATAGAGGCTGGAGTCTCACTTTATTGCTCCAGCTGGTCTCGAACTCCTGGCCTTAAGTGATCCTCCTGACTCAGCCTCCCAAAGTGCTGGGATTACAGGCATGAACCACAGTGCCCAGCCTGTTTTGGGCTTTTTCACAATAGATGACTTTTTCTTCTTCTACAGCTTTATATAAATGGAATCATATAATATCTACTTGTCAGAAATGTTTGCGAGATTCATCCACATTGTTACAGATATCAGTGTTTGGTTCCTTTTTATTGCTAAGTGGTATTACATTGTATGGGTAACCTGAGTTGATCTGTTCTCTTGCTTTGGTTGTTTCTAGTTTTGGAGTATTATGGATAAATCTGCTGTGAACATTCTTGTACCAGCCTTTTTGTGAACATATGCTTTCATTTCTCTTGGGTCATTCCCCAGGAGTGAAATTTCTGGGATGTTTTATAAATTTATGTTTAACTTTATAAGATACTGCCTGACCTTTTTCCGAACTGGTTGTAACAGTTTACACACTAGGACTGTTTTTGATTAATCTGGGTTAGGAGAGACACGTTTATATGACTGATCGAAACAGGACCTTGTATCTTTGTCTTGCAGAGGAAGAAATTGAGGGGAAGAAGGGTGGCGTCACTTGTTCAAGGTCACCCAACTGGTAGGTGGCAGAACTGGGATCCCCTTTGACTCAAAGCCCCAGGGGAGCTCCTGTTGTGGTGCACTGCTTCTTGCTGCTTTTTGCAGAGGAGTGAAGCAGGCAGAAAAAGCAGACAACTGACTTTTCAAGGGCACCTTCTGGGGTCCTCAGCCCAAGGATATCCCCCTAGGGTCCTCTCAGAGCTCCCTTCTTCTCTCTGACACTGTGGAAGCCAAGGCCTGGTGGGCATTTGGTGCTCTTTGGCAGGGCTGGGCCCCTGGGTCTCTGGCTTGGGGCTGGGTCGTTTCCTTGGGGTTCTCCATCCACCCTAGTTGTGCTGCTTCTCCCAGGGGCCCAGGCTGAGTCTCATGTGCAAGGGATAGACGAATGCCACTCGAAGAGGGCCTGGTCCCACCAGAAAGGCAACTCACCTGGAATTGTATCTCTCTCCCACAATGGTTTAGCTGCGAGTCCTGCTTGCTGAATGCTCAGATGTGGGGTCTTGGAAGGCTGAGACCAGTGAGTGTCCACGGGCCCCTTCCTCGGTCTGCGGCAGGGTAGTGAGTGCGAGGGGCCAGCAGCCAGCCCAGCCTGCCAGCTTAGAGCCTGGAGGCTATTGTGGGTGGGGTAGACAGTGACACAAACAGGCCTTACTCATTCATGTTGGTGATTCTGTGATGTGCAAGACACAACATTTCTGGCCTGGGACCTTAAAATTCAGTGGATAGAGGCCGTCAGTCGATATGTAAGAAAATAAATCAGTACAATCTTATCAGGAATAAGAAGTCCCGTGAAGGTACTCAGCAGAGTGCTCTGTTATGAGGTGTGACAGGAAGGTGAGGAGGCTGCCTTGGTGTAAGGGTAGGGCATCTGGGCTCGTGGAGAAGGGACTGTCCAGCTCTAATCTGTCAGTGAGAGAGAGTCAGAGCTTCTTGAGAACTGGAACCAGAAGTTTCCAGGCCCAGGGCACAGCCAATGCAATGACTGTCAGGTCGGAAGGGGCTGGAAGTATGTCAGGGGCTGATAGGAGGCCCTGGGAGCAGGGTTGAGTAGGATGCACTGGTGGGAGTGGGAGGTTGGAGAGGTCTGCAGGGACCAGATCAAGCAGGGTCTTCTAGGCTGTGGGAAGGGGTTAGATTTTAATCCTAGCAAAATAGGAAGTCCCAGAGGGTTTTTCCTTTTAAATAGGAGCTGATTTGACTTACAGCTGAAGTGATGGGTATAATAAATGTGTTAGAGAAAGAAGCACAAGGTTATACGGGTTTCTATGAGGGGGTGCTTAATCCAGGTTGGGCACGCAGAGAAGTTCCCCAGAGGAAGGGGCAACTGAGCTGGAACTGGAGGGATGAGCAGGCATTAGCCACATGGTGAGGGTAGAGGCGATGGAGAGCTAGTCTAGAGGAGGGAGCAGCGTGAGGATGGCCCTTAAAGCAAAGGAGTCTTTAATAAGCCAAAGAAAGTTCATTCTGGCTGGGGAAGTTGAGAGGTGACAGACTGTGCAGGCCCAAGGAATATGGGCTTCTTATAAGAATGGCTTATAAGTTTGGTCCTGCTTGTCTTTGTTTTTCCAGTGTTTACCGTATGCCTTGCTATGTAAATGCAGGGCTGATGCATGCATCAATGAATGAATGAATGAAGGAGAATGAATGAATGAAAGAAGAGAGCACACTCTGGAGGTGTGTACGCTATGGGGGCTTTTTGAAGGTTGGGAGTGGGGTGCTGAGAGACAGCCTTGGGTCCTGAGAAGGGCCGATGTGATTGGAGTAGGGTGCTGTCCATCACCTCCTGACTGAAGATCCAGGCTGCCTGGCAGGCTGGCCTGGCACAGGACGGTGACTGTGGACCTCCTTTGCCATGAGAAGAAGACTTGGTCCCATCCAAAAGGCATCGAGGTGCATGAAAGGGACTCCAGCTCAGGAATGTCACTTGCTAAAATATATTTGTTTATTCAGAGATTTAATTAACATGTTTAAATATTAAAGAGTAAACAACGCGTGTCTAGTGGGACTCAACATTTACCAACAGTTCTAACTTATTTAATGATTTGTTTTCACAGCCCTGAGAGCCATGTTTCTGGCTTTGTTCTAGGGAGGCCAGGGGGAGTAGAGATTCTCTTGGACAAGGCAGGGAGGGGGAGAGCTGGATGTCAGGGGAGGAAGAGCAAGGTGTAGGGAGAAAGGGAGCAGGGAAGGAAGGGAGAGTAAGGAGGACTAGGAGGAGAGAGAGGAGAGAAGAGCAGTTTTCTGAAGAGGTGGACCTCTCCAGGCAAAAGAAACTAAGACCCTGCATTTGGTTTTTGTGGAAAGAAGAGAGTTTTGGAGTTTCAGGACAGTGGGGCTAGGCTGCAAATTATGGAGGCCTGTGGCAACTAGGAAGTCCTTGGGGTAGTCTCTGCAGCTGGGGGATTAGAGAGTCTTGGGGTTTTCTCTTTCGAGGATGCTAACTATGGTTTCAGTGTGCTAACTTTCGTGGGGTGCCGCTTCTCCCCAGGATGCCTAAAGAGCATGCAGGCTGTGTGGCAGCAGCCCATTCCGTTGCCTTCACAGGGAGGGAAGGATATGGACAGATAATAAGACCCCCAGCCACCACTGCAGGTGGAACTGTGGGAAGCCAGAGGTGTTTCACAAGTGATCTGCATTATAATATCTCTGCAAATGAAGTCCTGGATGCTGAGAGATTACACTGGGGGGGTTATTTATTGGCAATGTGCTCTACGGTTTTAATTTTTTCTTTTTGCTTATTCAGGCTTTAGCTCCAGAGGAAAATAGCCTGGGGTGGCTCTGAAATAGATTCTCTCTGCCCCATTAACTTATTCAGTGAGTTTAATGGTCCCTTTTCCCCTCAGCCTTGAAGCCATCATTAAAAGGCAGAGATTTATAAAAGTGAAGACACTAAGCTTTAGTCAAACTTTTGCTCTGGGCTGGGGGGAGGACCTGGGTAGGGGTGCCACCTCAGCCCTGCTGCTGTGGATACAGCCCATGAGTGGGCTCAAGACCCTCAAGATGGAAGCCGTAGGCTGGAGGATGGGTTCCTGGGTGTGTGGGGGTAGTAACATCACGCCACAAAAACTCTTTAGGGTTGAGTGATCCCAGCTTCTCTCAGCTCTCACAGGGCCGGAGTGTTATGATTGTCACTGAAGGCCCGGAGGCTGAGTTTTTGGGGGTCCTCAGTAGGTCTCTGGGGCCTTTTCTTGGTACATCCCACTGCCCAACTCCTGGCTGCTCACTGCCTGTTTTGGTTCAGTTTACTGCAAATGAACTGCTCAGAAGTCGCTTCATGGAGGGATTAACTTGTCAGAAGTCAGTTCCTTTCCAGCCAAGTGTCTAGGGAGCCAATTGCCCAAATGACCAAAGAGCAAATGGCCAAAAGAAAAACAGCCACATTTACCAAAACTTTGATTTAAGGAATATAATTATTGAATCAAGCCAAGTTAAGCCAGTCTAATCCAGAGCTGTCCAATTCAGTGCAATCCAATTCAATCCACTTCACTTCCTCCATTATTTGAGCATCTGTGCTGTGCGTAGCCAGATATTGCAGAGGGTACAGCAGAGAAATAAACCAGGTCTGGGAGCAGATTAGACAAGTGCACCTGTTCTGTAAAAGAAGATGGATGTGACAAGTGAGGTGGTGATAGAAGGGGATGCAGTGGGGTGCGGTGGGTTTTAGGAAAACTTTGAGGATGGCAGCAATATAGGGGAGTCCCTGGCTGTACAGGTAGGATCTGAATAGGGAGGGAGGTGAGGCAGGACATTTCAGGCAGAAGGTGCAGCACACAGCCAGACTGCCCAGTGGGGTAGGGTGAAGTGCAAGATCCCCCATCATCTGGAGATAGGGAGCATGGAGCGGCCATGAGCGGCCACAGATGAGCTGTGGAATTCACTTGGGGAGGGTCTTGAATGTTGTGCTGAGGCATCTGTACCTTATCCGGTTAGCTACTGGAGTCATTGAAGGTCTAGGAAGACAATCTTAAAGAAAGTTCAAATGGCTCAAAAACATTTAAGTATCTTTTTTAATGGAAAATTGAAATAGTGAAAAGCAGGAGATAGAATAAGAAATCACTTAGTTCTAGCAACCAGGAAAAAATCCCCCATACTCTGATGGATTTCCTTTCAATCTTGCAGTAGGGTTGATTCTATAGTAAGGTTAATACTAGAGTCACAAGGCAAAAAGTGATCTCTGAAAACTCTTTAAACTTCCCATGAGTGGACATGAGTGTGTCCACTATGAAGAACCCAGGAGTGAGACCAGCTAGGGTACAGCGGGTTCAACACCTCTCTTACACTGGTGCTGATGGATGCTCGCATTGAGTGAAATCGAGGCAGAAACACCAGCCTTTGAAACCTGGTTATTTCTCTTCTCATTTTTCCTGGGTGCAGAAAGCTAAATTTGCCTAGACTCAATGTGTAGACTAAAGGAAACCGTTGCATTTGTGTGGTGTGTGTGTGTGTGTGTGTGTATTTACATATACTTGGGCAATTATTTTTAATCTGTGTTTCAAGAAAGAGAATCTGAAAGTGACACAGATTGAGGAAGAGGAGAAGCAGACAGTGGAGAAAGAAGACAGGAGGCAATTACAATAGTTCTGGTTGGGTGATGTGGGTGGGAGGCAAGGGGAATGGAGAGGAAATATATTTCAAAGCCTATTCAAAAATGCTAAACAATGCTGATTTTCATGTGTTGAGTGTGAGAGTTGGAGGTGTTAAGGCAGAACAAAATGCCCAGAACTTGGGTGAGAGGGGGAACAATGCTGCCTTTAGCAGGAACTGGTTGGGGGAGAGGTCTGTGACATCTGTTTGGAACACACTGAGTTGATGCTGCTTATGAGAGATGAATAGCATGCAGGTTAGAAATGGTCTAGAGCAAGACATCTTGCCTCTAATCAGCAGACCCATGCTTGTTAAGTTTATCAACTCAAGAAACCAGCAAGAATGGCTTGTTAAAGAAGGAGGGTCAAGACGTGTTCTGAGAGCCCATTCTGCTATGGCCACCAGCCAGTTTTCTCCATGGGCATCAACCAACTGTCATGTCTTCAGGACATGGGCTTTCTCTTGTGAGAGCTTTGTTAATATTGGCTTAAAAGACATTTTACCTTTGTCTTTATTTACAGGGTTGTTTGTTTTTTATGTTTCCTCTCCCCACCCACCTCTTCTCACCAAGTCTGTAGGTTAAATCGGGCCTTCTATCCTGGAACAGGTATACTGAAAGCTAATAGGAGAAGGCAAGAAGATTGGTAGGTACATGATTATTAATAATACTGGGAAAAATTAAAATGATTAAAATTAAAATTGATGGCTTTTCAAAATAACTTTTTACTCCTCTTTGAGGAAAGCTGGCTGGATTTTTTGTTCCATTTTACAGAGAAGACAAATGACTTTTCCAAGATCTGCCTGCCTGTTAGGGGGCAAACAGGGCCCTTCCTGCAATAGGGCCTCTGAATCCAAAATGAGAACATGTGCTCTGCAGAGGTGAGCATACTTGTGGGAACAACAGGTTTCCATACATGAACTTTAAGCCATCCTAGAAAACTCAGGCATCCTCTTATCCTGGTGGATGAAGTAATTATAATGGCGATGATGATGATGACTGACAATAATAGGAAGAGGAGCATCACCAAAATTGGGTGCTATATGCTGAGCACTTCTCATTCAGTGACTTTAATTTAATCTCAACTGAATAAGGTAGGTGTTATTATTCTCACTTTTTAGATGAGGAAACTGAGACAATGAAGACTGAGGTCACATGACCAAGGTCATCCAGCTAGCAACACTAACTAGATTGGAGCCCAGAGCCCACACCCCTACAAGTTACAGATGACAGTCTAGGCTTTCTCTGTACTTTTTGTCCAGCCTACCTCTGGAGGTGGTGGGACCACCCTGTGCTACCCAGTTCCGTGCAATGGCTGCATTATGACTTGGTGAGATTTTCCAAGCTGGAACAAATGTTCCTAATGTCAGTTCAGTGAGAAATTCTGCTCCATGCTCCCTGGGCTACATTGATCCATTCATCTTTTATAAGGTAACCATGTGGGGAAGTAGATAAAATATTTGTACCATTGATTGCTTTATCTCATGTGGATGGGAGGTGGGAGTGAGCAAGTGCCCATGAGAAGGTGAGGGAGGCTGCACCTGCCTGTATGCAGAGAGTGGCCAGGGCAGAACCTCAGGGATGCTGGTACCCCTGGGGACGTTGCCTGTTGCATCCAGATCTAACTTTGCTGCTGCTGCCATAATGAAGTCCCATAGACTGGATGTCTTAAACAGCAGAAGTGCATTTCTCACCATACTAGAGGCTGGAAGTCCAACATCAAGGAGCCAGCAGGACTGGTTTCCTCTAGGGCCTCTCTCCTTGGCTTGCAGATGGTGGCCTTGTTGCTGCCCCTTCATGTGGTCATCCTTCTGTGTGCACATGTCCCCGGTGTCTCTCTTTTCACCTGTCCAAATTTCCTCTTATAAAGACCCAGTAACATTGGATGAAGGCCCACCCTAATGACCTCCGTGTCTTAATGACCTCCTTAAAGGTTCTATCTCCAAATAGAGTCACACACCGGGGCTCTAGGTAGTGGCTAGGACTTCAACAAATGAATTTCCTGTTGGGATCAAGGAGTGGATAGGAATCAGTCCCTAACACCAAGGGAAGGCTGGTGATAGGTTGGTGGGAAATGCAGCTTTTTAAGGGAAATGTGGTCAGAAGGGAGGAGTCAGTGGATGGGAGAGCCTGAAGGAGCAGGAGAGACTGGATAGGGAGGATGCAGGACATGGAGGATTTGGGAGAGAGAGAATAAGAATTGCAAACTGAAGCTGGGATTTCCTGGAAGGCTGGGGCACCATCGTTCATCTCTGTCCATAGAGCCTCACTTTATGCTGGGTTTTGGATAAATAAAAGAAAAGCATCCTCTATCTCTGCAAAACGAGGGCAAGTGAAAAAGGTGAATGTGCAGATGCATTCATAAAGTGGAAAGAAGGTGAGAGCTCAGGTCAGATGTTCTAGATCTTCTCAGTGAGATACTTAACCTCTCTGAGCCTCAGTTTCCTCCTCTGTAAAATGGGGCTATCACCCCTCCTTCACTGGGTGATTGAGAGGATTAAGTAAGATAATTTCTGCAAAACACTTGGCCTGATACAATGCTAAGGGCTCTCTACAAGTTGAGTGTGATTATTGTTGTCACTTTTATTAATACTGGAATAGGACACAAGACCATGTGAATGTGGGCCCAGGGGCAAGGGTGGGGGTTTGGTGGAGAATTGCCTCAGCCATAGGGGCCATGCAGCCCATAGATGGCTCAGTACACCCCCAGAGTATGTCAGGACGGAGGGCGATGGTGGCCTGAGGACAAGGAGGAGGGACTTTTGAGGCTGGACTTCCCTGGCCTCTGGAACAATTGGTGTCTGAAATTTAGAAGCCAGACTGTTCTCCATGAAGTAAGTGTTGGAACCGGAGATCCACCCCTGTTGTGGGTCATCTCACTGCCCTTCAGTGCCTGGCCTTCCCCGGCATTTCAGGGCCACGTTGTGGACTGCTCGTGGCCTGTTTCTTATCCACTCACACCATCCAGTTGGCACTTCCTGGGATCTACCCTGAGGAATCCTCTGGTGGCTGCAGCCTCTGGGGTGGAGGAGAGGACATGTGCTGAGGGCATCGGAGAGCAGGGATGAAGGGAGAGGAATCCATGGAAGGGGTCTGCAGGGGGCAACCGGCAGGTGCTGCCCTGGGCTTAGGACTCTTGGTCCCAGAGCTGAGGACTTAGAGATGGTCTGGCTCAC
The DNA here is from genome assembly GCF_000951045.1 of Mandrillus leucophaeus. Lineage (NCBI taxonomy): Eukaryota > Metazoa > Chordata > Mammalia > Primates > Cercopithecidae > Mandrillus > Mandrillus leucophaeus. Next base: position 834,554 of record NW_012103109.1, on the reverse strand, counting down.
TCCCTGCATTCTACAGATGAGGAAACTGAGGCCTGAAAGGAAGAGGACTTGCCTGAAGTTGCACAGTGGGGACATCACAGAGTGAAGACTCCTACCACGCCTTTGACTTCACATCCAGCATTCTCTTGACTTCCAGGCTGCTTCCTGAGATTGCCCTTGGCTTGTCACCTTGGCCCTTTAGAAAGGCCATCTCTCCAGGGTCTGGGGTCTGAGCAGCTCAGGACCAGAGGCAGTGGCAGGCTGTGCATGTCTGGGTAGCGGGTGACCGCTGACTGCAGCTTATTGGACCCCCAGGAAGGGATCTGTGCCTTGTGTTTCCATCCCTTCCTTCAGTCTCCTCCTGTGTGAGGTGTGGTATACAGGGCTGTCAGGGTCCCTGAGTTTCTGGAGAGGGTTTTGGGTCTGGTCTGCGTGGATCTGGGTAGGAAACATCAGCACTGTCAGAAGAGGGGAAGTGGGCTGTGCCTGGCTGGTTCTGCTTTGTGAATCGGAACTGTGGATGACTTAAAACAGAGATATCAGGAGAGAAGTTTCCCATGCCCTGCAGCCGTACCCTGTCTCCTATCTTGTCTCTCTTCTACATCTCCTGGACTCTTCATCTTCCCACTTCATTCATCTGCAGCTTGCTTTGGGAGCCTTCTCCACTCTGAACAGTATCCAGGGGTCCGTCCTACAGAAAACAGAGGGTTCTTGGGGTTTGCAGAAGGGAGGCGGGGGTGGGTGGCTTCTGCAGATCTGACTGGCTGGTCTTTTTTAGGATCAGGGTAGTACAGAGGGTGTAGTCCCTGCTCAGCCCCACCCAACAGAGAACCCACACCCGCTTGAGCCCAGTATTTGTGCAGAAATGTCTTCTCTCACTCAAGCAAAACCCCGACCTGCACTGGAAAGCAAACCCATCAGCACAGGGGTAGAGATCCACTGGGGTGTCTTGACTCGTCCCTTTTAGTTTCATCTTGGGCTTCTTTTCCTTTGATTATTCCTGCCATCACCCTCTGGCCCAGGGGTACACTCCCCTACCCACCACCCTGTGAGAAACATTGTCTTTCCCGCAACCTCTTGGTAGTGGCTGGCATTTAAAAGAAGAGAACTTCACTAACTACTAAGGGAAAATAAAGTGGAGATCATTATAGGAAAATAAAAAAAGCAAGCAGGATCAAAATAGCCCACTTTGCAAAGCAAGGGACTGCAGTCCTGCACTAGTGACACCCTGCTCCCCAGGGGTTGGTTTGATTCTCCAGCTCCAGTGCCCAGAGTGAGGACCTTGTGCACACCTCTGCCACCCTGCCTACCTCCACGTGCCAGGATAATTTATGTAGCTGCCTCCCTAACGAGACAGGGACACCTCAAGGTCAGCAGCAGGCTGTGCCTTATCAACCTCGCCTTCCCAGAGTCTCAGCACTCCTGGTAGATACCTGGGCAGTGCGTTCCTGCTGTAGAAGCAGTGTCACAGGCCAGATAACAGCACGGGTGAGAATAATGATGACAGTCATGATAGATCCTGATGACTGAAGTCTTAGTAGATTCCAGGCCCTGCTGGGGACTTAACAGAGATGATCTCAGGGGTAACAACAACGCTTATCTGAAATTCAAATTAATACTGTCATTAGCTTCATTGGACAGAAGAGGAAACTGAAGCTTAGTGGTTCATAATGTACCTGAGGACCCCTCCACTGGGAGGTGAAGGAGAGAGTATTTAGACTCAGCTTGTTCAGGCTGCAGAATGCAGACTGTGTGGGACTCGTCTGCACGTGCTGGGCATGTTCTTCTCATGTTGGGAAATAGGGTCTCACGACTTGCTCTCCAGGCCTCAGACTGTGCAGGCCAACTGTTTAGCTCATCCTAGTCCCTGCCTTTCAGATCTAGGTTCTGAGCTCTGGTGCCTGGTACAGGGCTGGCCCCTCACCTTGCAGGGAGCATCCTGATCTGAACTTGGGGCCTCATCTTCCTCAGCTCCATGCTCACACAGGGGCCTCTGACACTGTATTATCCTTAGGACGAGAGGCCCAGGCCTGTGGTCTTACATTATCTGCACCAGCTCTGAGATGCAGAATCTGAGATCACACCAGATCAGACAGTAGGTCTCCAGCCCCGGGCCTTCCTAGCTATGTGGGTGCTGCCTGGAGTGTTGCCTGGAGGCCAGCTCTGTGTCCTGTTAACTCTGTAACTCTCAATGGTCAACAGAATGAATGCCATCTCACTGCCCCCATCTTGCTCCTAATTCCACCTCCCATGCCTGGTTGTCCCTTGTCACTTTGTTCTTCTGCCTTTGGAGCACTGACTCAGTTTCTAGCCTGTACCCTGGGCTGAACTTTCTAAGTCTTCTGCTCCTACCTTGTGAATAACAATCATGGCCAGCCAGCATTGTGCCAAGGGCTTTTAATATGCAGTAGCCCACTGAATCCTCCTGTGGCCCAAGGAGGTAGACGGTATTATTATGCCCATTATGTATATAAAGAAACAGAGGAAGAACCCGAAAGGGTGAGTACTTTGCCCAGGACCATGGAGTGATGAAGCAGTGGCGTTGCGTCGGACAGGGCTCTCCTACATCCGTCAATGCTGCCTCCTTACCTAGAGCTGCCTCAGGCCTGCTTCTGGCCCCTGGGCATACCCGGGCCCTGCTCCGCAGTTTCTGGCCCTTGCAAAACTCCCCCTAAGCCCACCCTTGCTGCCCACGGCCTTTGCCTTCTTGTCCCTGGCGCAGTCTTCGCCTGCCAGCTGCTCCTTCTGCCTCTGAGCGTGTGGGCAGAGAGGGGCTCTGGGGAGGAAGGGAGCAATGAGGCAGCAGGGGGCACAGCTGTGACCAGCGGCCAGCCCCCTCCTGCAACACTCACGACTGGCGACACAGGCCACTGCGTCCTCCTGGGTGACCTAGTGTGACGCTTTGCCCTGGCCAGCTGGTCAAGGACGTTCCACTCGGCTGATTTGGAAGCGGTCACTGTCCGCCCTGGGGGCCGTGTGCTGGGGGTGTTCCAGCTGGAGCGGCTGACATCTGTCTTCTGCCCAATCCCATCCACCTCCTGAGCCCGCAGCTCTGGCTGGAGGGAGCAGGGAGGCAAGCGCCTTCTCACCCCTGCCGCCCACCCTCCTGCCAGCCCCATCGCCCCACCTCCTTCCTCTCCCTCCTCTCCCTACTGCTTGGTTTGAGCTTGGAGGGCTCTCAGCCCAGTGTGAGGCAGTCCAGAACCCCAAAAGGATCCTGTGGGTTCCTCAGGGACCCCTTGGTCTCACTTTGCTGCTGCCTGACTGTGGGATGTTCAGTGAGTCATTGAGCCTCCCTGGGCCTCGGGTTCCTAATCTGCTGTTAATAATGGCACTGGCCACCTAGGGTGATTGTGAGAATTCCAAGTACCTAGCACAATGCCTGGCACCCAACACCCCACAAGTGGGCACTCTGGTCACAGAATACGGCTGTGGCCTCCAGGAAGCAGTCAATCACCTCAAAGTGCCAGGAGAGTGACAGTTTTGTGTACTTCCACCTCACAACTGGCAACCTAAACCTCTTGGGCAAGTCTTTGAGCGCCATGTGCCTCAGTTTCCCCACCTATTGAATGGAAGTCACAGGCTACTTCATGAGATGAATGTTGTGTGTTCTATGTGAAATGTTCTGGAAATGTGCTCCATAAACTGAAATGGATGATTAAAATGAGGGATGATATAACTTTTAAAAATATGATTGTTGTGTTATTGAAAGGCAGCTTCAGGGTTAGGAACATAAACTGTGGATCCTGCCTGAATTTGAACACTATTGTCAGCCGTGTGACCTTGTCAGCTGTGTGACCTTGGCTAAGTCACTGAACCTGTGTCTTGGTTTCCTGTTCTGTAAAATGGGAATAATAACAGTACCTGCTGCATAGCCTTGTTGTGAGGTTTGAGTGTGGGTGATGTGCCAGATTCAGAACTAAGCTGGCATGAGAGGAATATGTAGGTGCATGCATGTGTTATAGCTGGGCACTGGGATCTGTTCCTATGCCCGTGTCACAGAGAATCTCTGAGTTCTGACCCACGTGCATTCCAGTTAGTTGGCAAGCAGCCCCTCTGTACCACCTCACCCAACATGGGCTGTAAAGTTTGCTTCCTGGCTCAAGCTTTGAGGCATGACAGGCCTCTGTGGCCAAGAGATTCCAGTGGCATTTAAGGTGTACAAGAAGCCCTCATTCTGGCAGTTGTCTCTGCAGTGCCACATAAGCTGTATTGATAAATTAATCTTATATTGTTGGCACCAAACAATCCTGTAATTTTTCTATTGTGCAGCCTAATCGGTCTCAACAGCTGTGTCATTAGTTTATGTTTGTTGTATCTAGTCAGGCCCTTGTGAGCTATTCAACAAGCCCCCTTCCACCTCCCCATTCACCCATCACTATAGGACTGGCCTTAGTGCTCTTTTCCCTGGCCTGGACTCTCTGTTAAGGGGTGGCAAACTCTTTGTTTTATTTTATTTCATTTTTATTATTTAATTTTTAACAAATTTTTGTTTTTGTTTTGTTTTTAAAAAAATAGAGATAAGGTTCCACCATGTTGCCCAGGCTGGTCTCAAATTCCCGGGCTCAAGGGATCCACCCGCCTCAGCCTCCCAAGTGTTGGGATTACAGGCGTGAGCCACCACACGTGACAGTAAACTCCTTGTTGAAAAAGTGAGCATTGCATCAGGATCAGGTTACCTGGTTCTGCCCCTGGTATTTACTAGCTATTTACTTTGGTAACATGGTTAAAATTGCTGTTATTTTTCCCATCTTTATTGATTTTTTTTCTTATGAATTTGTAATGACATCAGAAAATACCTAACGTGAAATATTAAGTGAAGAAAAACTAGGATTCAAGTTGTCCATCCATCATCATCTCATCCTCTAAGAATGAAGATGGGAGGAAATGCTCCCAGGCTGAAGATGGTTACCTCTGGGAGCCGTAATTGCTAGTAACTTTAATTTTCTTTATATGTTTTCAGTTTTTCCAGACTTTCCACAATACGTCTGTATTACTTTATAACCAGGAAAAGAGTAATTGAAATTAATCAGCATAAAGTCCACCAGCAATAGTTTCTTCCGTTGTAAAATGAAAGCATTGGACTAGATTCCCAACCCTGGCTGTGTTCCAGAATCCCCAGGAGAGTTTGTTAAAAATGCAGAGAACTGAGCCCCATTCCAGGAATTCTGAGTCTGTACTCTGGGGTTAGGCCCAGGAATCAGCATTTTTGAGACGTATCCCCTGGAGGTTCAGGGGCATCTAGGATTTAGATCTCTGGGTGGGTTGATCTCTTGGGACCTTTCTGCCATGATTACTTCCTATGGGTGTGTCCTATTTCGAGTGGCTTGACTGTGGGGTGGGAATGGGGAGTCCTGTGGCCAGCATTCCTCTGGCTTTAGGGACAGATCTTTTGGATGTTCCTGCTCTCACTGGGAAGAAGCTGGCTGCAGGCGTTTGTGGCCATGTGCAGGAAATGGCTGGCTTGAAAGCTGTGTGGGCTCCTGTGACTGCCCAGAAAGGGGCCTTTCTCTCACGAACATTTCCCAAGAACCGTCCAGGATTGGATCTGTTCTCATCTCTGACCCATTTCATTCTCACCAACTCACACAGTGGACCTTGCTCTCACTATTTTTCAGATCCGAGGCTTCCAAATTTAAGTGACTTGCTGGCATCACACAGCTACTGAGTGGCAGAGCCTGGATTTGCACTCCCATCTGTACCTGCAAGCCCATGCCCATGTTGTTTTCTCTCCAGCAGGTCCCATTGGGGGCTGACCCACAGGTCTCTGTCTTGGTGGCCTTTGAGGTTTCGGTCATTCTTCTGAGTAGGAGAGGCTAGGATTTTCCTGTGGGCCATCACCCCCTCCTTGCCTACAGTAGGACCCCTGCCATGGGACTCCCCAATCCCAAGAAATGCATGAACGGTTGAAGCTTGGAGAGATTTTTCAGGGTTCCTACAAGTGGCTCAAAGCCATGGTGGTCATTGTCATCTCTGCTGCTGGCATTCTTTTTCATTTCTTTATTTCATTTATTTTATTTTATCTTGTTATATTTTAGTCTGCTGATTATGTCTTCTTTTAAACCCAAGCTTATTAAATTGTAGTCTGATTTACTTGGGGATTTTCTCTGGGCATTTGAAGCTCTTCTCTCTTGGCAGTTGATAGCTGCGTTTTTGGCTGGGCTAGAAGAAGCAAGAGAGGAGGGGTGAGAGCATTTGTGGGTTTGGATGCAAGTTCCCCAGTGAGAGCTGTGTGACCTTGGGCAAGCCATTTCGCAGACCTTTGTTTCACCATGTGTGCAGTGGGGATAATGCTGCCCATGTCAGAGGGGTGCAGAGAGCGTGGGCTGAGATGATGTAATGCACTCAGTGCAGGGCCTGGCACTCAGAAGTGCACCACCATCAAGATTCTTCTAGTCTCAATTTTGACCTCCACCACCCCTGGAAGCCCGGACAAGTCACCCACTTCAGGAGCTTCAGTTCCCACCAGAATGTACTGTTTTGGAAATGGAAGTGCTGGTTCACAGCTGGGCTAGTTGAGGTTTCGGTTTAGTCAACTTCATCCAGGGAGAATGACTGTTTCTTCCAGAATGCAGCTCAGTGTGAGGGAAGCAGGATTGGTTCTGTCTCCGAAGGTTTTGCTTGGTTCCATTGCTAATAGGCATTGAGGGCAGGAAGCCAGCCTTCTGCCCCAAGGGTCCAGCCCTGCACAGCGAGGGGCTCTGGGATGCCCCGTCTGTTGTGGCATTCCAGCTGCTGGCTGGGACTTCTCCTCTTGGCCCCCGTCTGTGGGTTTCAGGGGGCTGTCAGTTTCCTAGCAGACAGCCCAGTTGTACCCAAACAGCCACACAGCTGGCTGCAGAGGATTAAACTTAATTTGCTGTGGGTCAAAGGGATTTCAGGCCTCTCCTGTCCTTTTTCATTGATTATTTTGCTTTGATATTGAAGGGGGAAGTTGGACTCTGCTAATGGGCTTCCCTCTCTGCCCAGGCGGGTGCCATCCTGCACACGTAGGTGTGCCTCAGGCCCTCCACAGACTTTCCTTCATGCGTGAAGATTGTTGTTTACATATTTCCCACCAGTTGGTGGCCAAGAGGTCGTCTCCTGTCATCGTTGCTAGGGCTGTTGCTATAGCATCTGTCATCCAGGCTGTGTTGTGAGAGACCAGGTGGGTGATGCCATGCCCTCTTCAGTACAGACGGTCCTTGGCACTGGGATGGAGGAAGGCCTTGAAGGGGATACAGGCTGGGTTTACAAACAGGTGGATTTGGATGAGAATAGAGAATTCTTAGGGCAAGGGATCCCTAAGCACTCTGAAGCTCCACCTCTCACAGGGGTTAATACGGCATCAGAGCGTCCTGTGACAGGAGCAGATGCAGATGCAGGTGCTGATGCTGGTGGTGACGTCATTGAGCTTTCGGGCAGCTCAGAAAATGGTGCAGGGCACAGAAGCAACACAGTCACCTGTGCCTAGGGATAATGCCTCCCAAGGTTCCCAGGCCCTACAGTCAGACTTTGAGCCCAAGAGTGGCGCATGGGGCTCCAGCTGACAGCATGGTGGTTAAAACTCAGAATCATCACGTCCCATGATTGAGAATTGAGTGCCTTCTGTGCACCAGCCCTTAGCAAGCATTGTCTCGAATTCCCAGAACAGGGCTAGTTGATGAGCATTATTATCTCATTTTACAAGGAGGAAATGTAAGCTCAGAGAGATCCAGTAAGCTGTGCTGGGTCACAGTAAGCTGTGCTGGGTCACAGAACTGGTAAGTGGCAGAGGCAAGGCTAAAATCCCAGGCTGCCTGGCTCTATAGCCTGGGTCTTCACCAGCAACCCTGGCTGCATGGAGAAGTCCTATTTATTTCTCTTTGGGAGGTTTTCTATGGAGGCTGCATAGAAATGTCCATCAGAGGCCTCAACATAGTGCTCTTGTTTATAGCAAAGGCAGATGCTCCCATTTCACAGACGGGAGAGTCTGTGACTTGCCCAGGGACGTAGTCAGGCTAGACTAGAAATGGTTTCTTGAAGCACACTTGCATTCAACTCGGGGGAACAGAGGTGTTCTGGGCCCCCCATAGTGGGTCTTTAGGGAGAGCTGAGATTCCTGTTGTCCAGGTGTTCTTCCAAGAAAGGGACCCCCAGAGGCGGCCTGGAGAATGGGGACAAGAGCCTTTAAAAATTATGCTAAAAAGCACATAATAAAATTTACCATTCTCACCATTTTTAAGTGTACAGCTCAGCAATGTTAAGCACATCCACATTGTTGTGTAACTGGTCTCCCAAACTCTTTTCATCTGGCAAAACTGAAACTCTATGCCCATTAAACCACAACTCCTCATTCCCCCATTGCCCCTCCCCTGGCAACCACCACTTTCTGTCTCTAGAAATCTGGCTATTCTAGGTACCTCATATAAGCGAAATTGGACAGCGTTTGTATTTTTGTGACTGGCTTGTTTCATTTAGTATCATGTCCTCAAGGTTCATCTCTACCGTAGAGTTTGTCAGAATTTTCTTCCTTTCTAAGGCTGGATAATAGTCCATGGTGTGTATTTACCACATTTTGTTATCCGTTCATCTGCGATGGATAGACGGGTTTCTTTAACCCTCTGATTATTGTGAACAGGGCTGCTGCGAGCATGGGTATACAGTCATCTTTTTGAGACCTTTAATCTTTTGGGGCACTTACCCAGAAGTAGAGTTATATATGGTAATTGTTTGTTGAACTGGGGAACTGCCACACTGTTTCCCACAGTTTTTCCACCATTTTACGTTACCACCAGCAGTCTAATGTCTGCACATCCTCATCGACTCTTGTTATTTTTTGTTTTCTGTAAGTGTCCACCCTACTGGTTATGAGATGTTATCTCATGGTTTTGATTTGCATGTCCATAATGATTGGTGATGTTAAGTATCTCTTCATGTGCTTATCAGCCATAAGAGTCATTGTTTTTGAAGCGCTGTTAACTGCAAACTTCAAACCACTGAGTTCACCTCAATCCCTGGTACTTTGGGGTCACCATCAAATATGGTTCTTATCCTGATGGGATTTGCAGATTAAGACAAGTGGGGCCTGAGGCTATTCCACAGTCAACTACAGCAAGGAAGGGTGAGATCAGTTCCCCAAGAGAGGGGTGGATAATAGGTTCGGGAGCTCTTGCCATGGGAGGGGGACATGCATTTGTGATGACACTGGGCTCCCCTAAGAGGGGTGATAACGATTCCCCAGGCAGTCACCATCACCATCTTGACCCACTACAGGGGAATTGCCTCATGGAGGCCTGTTCTAGGAAGGATGGCTGGGTGTCAGGAGGCAGTTCCAGCTGCTGCGCTTGGATCCAAAGACAGCTCTCCCACTGGCCATACCTGTGTGCCGTGCTCTTTGCCAAGAGAGATGGTCTCACTGCTAATTTGGGGTCATGCAGAACTGCCTCTCTGCCATGACCAGCACGTGGCTGGGCTGGTCAGCGCTGGGGAGAACTATCTGAGTACATTTTATTCTGTAGCTAAGTTTCCTTTCTTCTCAAGCTCCAGGCCCACAGGGGTGAGCTCTTTCTGAGCCAGGACAAGTACCTAGGGCTGCTGTGTGATTTTCCAATACCCAGCCCCAGGATGGCCAGGATGCTGAGCCTCTGGGGCAAGGTATTCCATCTGATTTCGGGAGACAGTTCTAATGCAGATCAAATTTGATACCTTAGCGACTGTCCCTCTGAGGTCAATGATCAATTGCTCCTGTCCTCTCTGCCCTGGTGAGGTACAACATAACAACTCACTGTCATCCCTTATTTAATCCTGGCTTAAATGGGAGCACTATTAAGTGGGGGCACTATGATCCCCTAGCCGTGACCTTGGACCAGGCACTGTGCTGGGTGCTTTATGAACATCTTTTTGTTCAAGTCTTATAACAACCTAATGAGGGTGAGAATTGCTTTCTCCAATTATAATGGGACAGCGTAGGATAGGGTTTAAAAGCAGGGACCCTCTAAAATCAAGCTGCCTGGGTTCAAATCTCAGAACTGTTATTTTCCAGGGGGAACCTGGGGAGCCTAGATCCAGGGAAAGAATAGCACAGAGTTCTAAATCTTTGCATTCATGTTTACATTTTTCAATTCATATTCTTTGCATATGACACTTCCTGTGGTTCCATATTTTATAAGTATATATAGATGTTACCCTGCTACTGCTTTTGCCCAGTGTCAGTTCTCCCCTCAAGAGAATGGACTTGCAATTCTCTCACCAGAGGTGATCAATTTTGCATTTAATTTGCAGTTTGCCCCTCTTTATTATGCATTTGTGTTGCTAGCATTAGACACTCCATTTCCAGATCTCTCATTCTAGAATTCTTTGGGCCTCTTTCCCCAGCTTTCCTCCTGGCCTCAGCCTGACTCCGCTGAGCTGCCTGTTGATGCTCTTGATTTTGTTCTCAGTGGCTCCCTCCTGGCATCACAAGACACAGCATCTAGCACGGAACATTTCAGGGGAGCCATGGGGAGTGCTGCGTCAATGGAGGTGTAATGCCGGAATGAATATCTGCACACAGAGTGAATATCTGCACAAGGGAGAGAGTGATGAGGACCAGGTGGGGCTGTGGGGGGCTGTGTTTGCCCTGGAACCGAGCATGCTGCTCGTGTTCATCCCTGGTGACAGCTGCTTTCCTTCTCCAACCCCCATACGTGATGCTCTGTTTGAACTGGGATTTGTCAAGGAAGCCGTGAACAAACTGGGATGTTTTTCCTCTGATGAATTGCCATTGCCAAATTTCAGAGTTACTTCCTGTGCCTAAATGCTAGATGGCAAACACACAGTGCTTATGATGTGCTAGACACACAAGGTCGGAGGTGAGGGAACCCAGATACCTTTCTCTGACCAAGAAGGGCCATGGGCCTATGGGTGATTTGAGCAAATTACTGAATCTTCCTGGGGCTGTCAGATTCCTTATGTGGGAATAAACCGGGTATAGGACTGGGGAGCAGGGGGAGGCCCAGAAAGTCATGAGTTCCCCATCACTTTGCTGAGCACCTGTCAGCTGCCGGCCACTGCTCTAGGCACTGGGGCATGAAGATGAGCCCTACTGGCCCTGCACTTCAGGGGCTCACATCCTAGTGGAGGGGCAGATGTGTGCCCAGCCAGTTATGGGACAAAAATGGCAAATTCAGACAAAGTCGGCCTCATAGGGGAAAGTGTTCCAGAGAGGTTGCATCTTGCTTGGGAAATAGGAAGAGTGTTCCCTTGGGGGCACTTTTTTTTGTTCTTATTCTCTCTGTTTTTTTTTTGTTTGTTTGTTTTTTGTTTTTGTTTGTTTGTTTATTTGTTTTTTCTGCTTTATTTTTTCCCGGCTTAAATGGTCCTAGCCCTAGTGACCTCCTCTTCAAGAAGCAGTATGGTCAGGTGGCTGTTCTGGGTTCAACAGTGTTCGCCTAAAGTTCATGTCTGCTCTGCAGCTCAGAATGTGGCTGTGTTGGAAATAGGGTCTTTGCAGATATAGTTCCTTAAGATGAGGTTATCAAGAGGGGCCCTACACCCAATGACTGGTGTTCTTGTAAGAATTCGACATGTGGACCCAGCCACATGCAGAGGGAAGAAGGCCTTGTGAAGATGGAGTAGAGACTGGAGTGGTGCAGTTAGGAGCCAAGGAATGTTAAGGATTGATAGTAACCCCTGGAAACTAGGAAGAGGCAAGAGAGAACTCTCTCCTACAGCCATTCAAGGGAGCATGGCCCTGCTGACACCTTGATTTCTGATTTCCAGCCTCCAAGACTGTGAGTCAATAAATTTCTTTTGTTTTAAGCCACACAGTTTGTGATACTTTGTTATGGGGGCCCTGGGAAACTATACAGTGGCTAAGCGCATACATCCTGTCTTATGGCCTCATTTCTTTTTTCTTTTTTTCTTTTTTGAGACAGAGTCTCATTCTGTCTCCCAGGTTGGAGTGCAGAGGCATAATCGTGGCTTGCTGCAACCTCCACCTCCCAGGTTCAAGCAATTATACTGCCTCAGCCTCCTGAGTAGCTGGGACTACAGGCATATGTCACCACGCCTAGCTAATTTTGTATTGAGATGGGGTTTTGCCACATTGGTCAGGCTGGTCTCGAACTCCTGACCTCAGGTGATCCACCCCCCTCAGCCTCCCAAAGTGCTGGGATTACAGGCATGAGCCACTGCACTCAGCCGCCTCATTTCAAATCTTACTTAAGCTGTGTGACCTTAGGTAAGTGAATTGACTCCTCATGCCTTGGTTTCTTCTCTGTAAAATGGTGATAGTATTAGCATTTGCCTCACAGGACTGTGTGAGGGCCACAATAAGTTAATGAAGGCAGAGCACATAAAATAGTACCCAGCACATAGCAAGCACTGCATGTTTGCAGTTGTTATTTGAAGTCCATCTACACTCCCACTTCTGAACCACAGAGCTCTCCTAGCACCCCTGAGTGAGGCCCAGCTGCCTTGTCTGTCTGTCTGTCTGGGCTTTAGTCTCCACTGTTCCTAGACAGGGGCTGTGGGCACACCCTCGCAGCATCTCAAGTGGACATGTGTGGGTAGCTTGTCCCCCTGTTCCTCTTTCATTGTCCTTGTCCCGCCTTTATTTTATTTGGGCTGCGAGGATAGAAGGTGGGAGAACCCAGACACCTTTAAAAGTAGACAGTTTCCTCCAGTAGAGGAGAGCTGTGAACCTAACAGCAGGGGGGCTTTGAGCAAGTTACTCAATCCTGGTGGGCCTGTTTCCTCATGTGTGAAACAAGAATGATGGCTCTCCCCAACATCAGAGGGCTGCCTAAGGATGACAGGAAGTGAGACCACGACTCCAGGGAGCAGCTGTCAAAAAATGTTCCATGCAAGAAAATCCACACCAGAAAGACATTTGTGCTAGTCTCTGTCAGGCATAGAAAGAAGCGCATTTTACTACGGCATAAACCTCAGACAGACAGAGCCATTCCGCATGGGCTGTTGGCATCAGGTGCCCAGGTGATGAGACCCCACCACCCTGCAGTGTCTCAGCGTGGGCATTGGTGCAGTGACCTGCTTTCCTGGGGCTGTTTCTGACTCAGTATAGGGTGAGGATGGAGTTGGACTCCACTCAGTGCAGGGGCCCTGGTGTTTCCCCTTCAGGCATGGATCTTCTTTGGATATCTGATGGATTTTTGCTCTGCCAGTGGCAGCCACAGAGTGGAACATACTGCTGGGATGTGTGTGTGTGATGCAGCAGCCAAAACAGCTTCCGTGAAGCATCTCCCAGGCTGGAGAGGTAGGAGGAGCTGGGAGAAAGGAGGGTCAGAGGTCCCCCAAGTGCAGGTCTCAGTTACAGTATTTTCAGGTAGAAACGAGACCCATCAACAGAGAAGTGTCTTGTGAACATCCACATCTAAATGGCAGCTTTACCATTTACACATCTTGCCTCATATCTAAGCTAAAGGCTATCACTTTGACCACCAACATAAAATGTCTGCACTATGGGTACATGTTAAAGAATTCAGAGACATGCTGAAGAAATGAACTGTTAGAGACTTTTAATGGATGCTTCCACCATTATTCCTTTGGGATTCTTCACATTTGATTCATGTAATAAATTGGGTATTTAGAAAGCAATGTATCTGGGCTATATTTGCTTTATTCTACAAAACTGAGTTTATTGAATTACAGTTTAAATGTGTTCATGAGCCATATAGAGTTGATTAGAAAAGAAAAAACAAAACCACTCATTTGAAGAACATTTCTGTTTCTTGTAGAAATATAAAAATGGGCAATTCTTCTGGGTATATACCCAAAAGAATTGAAAGTAGGTATTTCAACAAAAACATAAACATGAACGGCTGTAGTGGCACTATTTAAAATAGCCAAAAGGTGGAAACACTCCAAAATGTCCATCATCTGATGAATGAATAAACATGTGGTCTATCTCTATAATGGCCTATTATTCAGCCATAAAAAAGAGTGACATTTTGATACATGCTACAACATGGATGAACCTAACCTCAAAAACGTGTTAAGTGAAATAAGCCAGATACAAATACACATGCATATTTTATGATTCCATTTATATGAAATGTCCAGAATTGGTAAATCCATAGTTGCCAGGGACTAGGGAAAGGGAAGAAAGGGGAGTGACTGCTTGATGATGTAGGATTTCTTTTTGGGGGTGATGACAATGCTGCATTAAATAGAAGGGATGTTTGCATGACATTGTGAATGTATTAAATGCCACTAAATTACACATGTTAAGATGGCTAATTTTATGTTATGTAAATTTGCCCTCAATTAAAACAATAGTGCATTAGTTTTTTTAATGAGTGGAGTACATAAATGCTACTTGAATGAAAATGGTGTGCTGGGGCTCTCAGTGGAACATCTCACTGCTCTGGGTCTCAGGCGGGGTGTCCCCCTCTCTGCCCACTGCTCTGTTTGTCTCTCCCAAAGCTGCCTTCCATCCAAGGTGGCGGCTGTCCCAGGAGCCCACTCTTTGATGGAAGTTGAGGCAGAAGTTGTGTTCTTTGGTTAGCTTTTTAGGACGAGCTTTCATGATCCATTTACAAATAAATCAGAACTCAGTGATACTAGCTGTATGAGAGAAGGCTTCTGCTTTCTCTAAAGACTCTGTAAACTTAGAGGAATTTCTAAATAAAACCAGGGGCAAGTTGCTCCAGGTGTTAGCTCTCTCCTGCCTTGGGGAGGACCCAGCAGCGTCATCTTCAGAGGCACCACCTGGGAGAGTTGTTACTGCATCTGAGCTTTCCCTCTGGCCAGTGTGTTCAGTTCCAAACCATCGTGATGCAAAGGCAAGAAAGCAATTGAGGAATTGTAGAGTAACAACTGCTTGAGATACAGGACATTCTGTAGCATTCCTTTATTTCTTTCAAAACCTGAGGCTAAGATTTTTTTGAGTTTCATTTTAAGAATTTCTTCCATCTTCAGACTTTTGCGAGGAAGATAGATCAGGTCATTGCTCTCTGTTTTGGAATTGGGCTGCTCTTTGAATTGCTTCTCTCCTGGTGCTCCCAGGAGACCAGCACAGTTAGAGGGGTCTGAGGCTGCCGCCCCTTGAGAGGCCCTCCCTATTCAAGAGAAACATCTCTTCCTAGGTGTGGGCTCCCTTCAATCCCTCTTTCTTAGCTTTTTCTTGGGGCAGTGCTTCATAAACACTTGTACATCTTTGCATACAGAGAAATTGATAATATTTATTTGTGTAACACCATGAGGACACATAGAAGAGGGTATTTACAGCTGGATGCGACCTGCCAGGTGGCCTCCCCAGATCCCCAGATCCAATGCAGGACTGCATTGGCTGGCAAGATAGAGTTTTCAAGGTAGGGGAGGGGATGCGGGCTATGTTTAGCCTGCTTTTGCAAGAAGCCCAGAATGAGTCTGTCATTTACCTGTCAGTGCCAAGATCCATTTCCTGCCCTTGAAGTCCTGAGCCCTGGAAACTACATCTCCCAGGACCCTTTGCCAACTGGCTAGGGGCTGGGTTTGGCCAGTGGGAGAAACTGTTTGAGTCTGTGGTCAGGAACAGAGAGGGCAAGCTCCCTGCCTCACTCTCTGGGTAGTGGTCTTTGCATCTTTAGCAATGGCTGTGTTTCTTAGTATTCGCAGCTTCTTCTGGGCAGTCCCTGCTGTTCCTGGCTCCTGCCAGACGGCTCTGACCCTGGGCTTCACAGCACCACTTCCTCCTTTTATCCCTTCGGCCTGGGGTCTTCCTGCTATTGCTCATCTCTGGGTTGCCTTGTGGCTCCCTGTTTGGCTTTTCAGCAACTCCAAGATGTCACCTGTTTCCCCATTAAATTTCCTCTCTCAAGTATAGGATGTGAATTCTGTTTTCCTGACTGGTCTCTCATTGATAGGGCATCCTGGCCACTCCCATGTGGTCTTCCAGACAGCACCAGCTGATAAGAGAACACACATTGGATTAACCTCGTTCTTTGTGCATACACCTTCCTTATCAACCCATGGTAGCAGTAGGCAGCTGCCTAGAATTTAGGACACCGGCTGCTGGCCAAACATCATCTCCCCATGACCAATAATGGGGAAGAACAGAGGTTTGGGGCAGCTGCTTCCCTTGTCTGTCTAGAAAACTCCTATGCATCCGTTAAGGCCCATATATCACTACCTCTTCGTCACTGTCTTCCTTTTCCTCTCATTTCCCCCATCTTGGATCAGTTTTTCCTTCATCTGTATTCCCAAACCAGTTTATAGAACTATGCCTAATAGTAGTTTTTCCATTATAATTACACAAAGATTTATTTCCCTTATTAGTCTTCAAGTTCGCCACGGGCAGTACCTGGTCCCACTCAACTCTGTATGTCCAATGCCTCACTCAGGGCACAATGCTCGGCACATTTCAAAAAAGACATCGTTTTATTGAATTCATTGGCCCTCTAACCTGATTGCACACTAGGATCCCCCTAAGGAACCTTTAAAAAATACAAATGTTCAGGCTCTACTGCAGACCAATGAAATCGCAATCTCTGAGGGTGGGCCCTAGACACTGGCATTTTCGAAAGGTTCCCTAGGTGATTTTGATGTGCTGCCAGCATTGGGAACCATTGGTTTATTTGACTGCTTCAGCTTACCACTTGCTGTTTATTAATGAGTCCTGCCATCAAACCCAGCTCTTCCTGCAGTTTAACTCAATGTAGCATATCACTGTGAGTGCCTACTCTGTGGCCAGGCGTTGTGCAGGCACACTCTTGCTACAAAGTGTGTTCTATGGACTAGCAACCTCAGTCATCCTGGGAGCTTGTTAAAAATGCAGAATCTCAGACCCTGCCTCGTTCTGACCTATGGGTCAGAATTTGCATTTTTACAACATGCCCAGGTGGTTTGCATGCGCTTTATAGCCTGAGACACAATGACGTAGCATCATGCAAATGTCAAATTGCTTTCTCACTGTGAATCTCGTTTTCTTTGTGTCCACTCTATTTTGATTCCCTTTAGAGGGGTATCATTTTATATCCCTTTCTCCAGCTAAAACGGAGCATCCAAAGGGGCTGAGACCAAGCAGGAGTCAGATGAGATGAAGGAACCCCTTGAGTGTGGGAGGGATGTGGGAGGGAAGAAATGGACTTTGAGAGATGGAAGCCTTCCCGGGCACACAGAGTGCTGGTGTTTGGGAGACCTTGGGGATGGGCTGTTTGGAAGGGATGTCTCCTGTTTCTGACATTGCCACTTCCTTGGTTATGATCCAGGCGTGCTGGAGGGATGTCGTGGCCATAGTGACTGGAGGACTGCAGCAGATCCCTTTGCAGGGAGTGGGGTGGCATCGAAGCAAACCAAGTAACCTTGCCTGCCTCATGCCTTTGGGATCCACGACCATAGGAAGTTTCTGCAGGCTGGCCTCTCAGGATCCACAAGGTTACCTGTTGTTCAACTTAAAATGGAATATGATGACCCGTGTCTAAAGGCAACCAGGAAGGGGCTGAGAATCTTTGCATATCTGATGGCATCTCTGCCATCTCCCATGAGCTGAGCACACTTGGCCCTGGTCCGTCGAGGCTCTGTTTGAGGGTGATGCTGATGATAGCTCCAGGAAGCCAGGAGGGGCCTTGGCTTATCTGGGAAAAAAGCCTTGTCTGGGGACGTGCTTCTTTTGCCTGCAGCAGAGGCCTCTGCCATGTACTGTTGCATGGTTAGTACTAAACCTTTGAGAGGACAAAGAAGAGGCAGGGTATCCTTCTCCAGAGAGGAAAGCTCTTGTCCCCCTAATACACTGCTTTGCCACCTGAGTCTCCGTGACTGGATGAGGCCACAGTGATAGCACATAACCACTTCAACAGGACAGCTGTGTGTATTTTATCTTGAACTCTTCAGATAGATTTAACAGAAGCTTTTGGAGGAATTGGGATTGTGTTTGAGACACGACATAGTAAGGGTGTGTTTGGGCTGTGGGCAGGAAGTTGAAGGTGTGGGAGGGAAAGAGTCACATCTCTGGGTAGCTCAGTTGTCCTGACTGCCTCAGCACTGAAGACAGTTCCACCACCTAGCTCTTGGGACAACTATCCCCACACAGTGTCATCCTGTAGGCAGGTGCCTGGGGACTCCCTGGAGGGAGATAATATAATAGTCCCAGCAATCACCTTCTTGTGAAACCAGCCTGTTAGGATCAAGCAACCTGACAAATACCATTGAGTTCCTGGCCCGAGGCCTGGGGATGCAGCCAGGAATAAAGCAGGCCCTGATGGACCCACAATGTCAGGGCAGAGCTAGATGCTAAGCCAGTGACTCTGAATTTCACTACAAGTGCTCTGAAGGAGGAACACAAGGTTCTGGGTAACAGACCGGGGCGCTGACCAAGCCTGGACCTGGGGTTCCCTGAGGAAGCACATTTCCCCTGAGACTTGAAGGAGTTGACCAGGTGCAATGGTGTGTCTGGGGACAGTCTCAGGGAGAAGCACGAGCAGACACTAACAAAAGCCCTGCGTGGGGCCGCTGATGCAGAGACAGATGGCTGTGGCTGCAGGGCGATGGGTGAGGTGGGAGCAGAGAAAGGAGCCGTGAACCATGAAAGACCCAGCCCCGCCCGCCTGGCCACTGTAAGGAGTGTGGGCTTCTCCTCAGAACCAGAACCCCTTGAGGTTTCTGGAGAGTTTTGATAAGTGTCTTCCAAGGCATCTCTAGCTGCTGTGGGGAATGGATTGGAGAGTGGGGCCGAGCAGATCCCGGAAGATGAGGTCGGCAGCTGTTGCAACTGGACCTCTCTTCATTAAGCTGTCCATTCACAAGGCACCCTCCAGGTCTGCAAGAGGGAGCATGAGGGATTCAGGGGATGCTCTTGTCCCCTATACACACCTAGGGGCCGGTTTGACTACAGTAGGTAGGTCAGGGTTATGGGAGACTCCGGTCAACCTGTGTGCCCTCCCATCCGCAAAGTCCTTAGGAGCCTTCCCTTGTAGTCAGACCCACCATTTTATTTATTCAAGGCCTGGAGAATGAGCAGGGGCCAAACCGGGGTGAGAGGACTGACCCTGGAGTCACCATTTGGGGGCTTAGGATAGCCCTTTTTCAGAAGAGGGGCTATTGCAGCTTAGTTACCTTTTGGTGCTCAGGAAATAGAGGGCTGTGACTGGCTGGCTTCCTGTATCCCTAGGATGATATACCAGAGCTTGTGTCTGTAGAAGTTTGTAGCCTCCTAGGAAGAGATCTGTGGCAGATCACATAATAAGTGTGATTTCACATGAGCATCACTGTCATGCTGGGCTCTTGGACCTCTGTGGGACCTTGGGGAGATGCTTGCAGGAGAGTCTTCAAAGGCCTGGCTGGCAAGATGGGAGGGTCTGAGAGCTGAGGCACACATAGGCCAGTGTGGGCGGTGGACACATGCTGGCTTGCCATTGCCCCATGCTCTCTTGAACCAGAGAAGTCTGTCATCCCTTCTATTTCTCACCGCACACGGACACTAAGGCATCAAGGCTCCAGCTGAAATGCATCTTAAACCCTGAATCCAGATCCCTCGTCTTCCCACCATATACAGAACCACATGCTAAGCTTAGCAGCAAAGGGAGAAAACCACTTTTAATGGATGTCAGTGTCAGCCCTGGATTGTTTTCTTCTTTCTCTCCAATTTCTCAGCACTCCTGAGAATGCTGATTTTCCTGGTAGGAAGGGCAGGGCTGATGCAGGATATTGCCCAGACTGTAACAAGAATCTCAGAGATGCATCATCTTCCCCATCATATTCCTTTCCTTTTCCCTCGCCTCCTGTCAAAGTGGTTTGATCCAACTGAGTTTGATCCAATGGGAGAGGGGCTTGTACCTCACCACTCAGGTAGCCCTGCTCTGCTGAGAGTTGACACCTGATGAATGTGCCTGAGCCTGAGACTGTGCCCAGCAGGTGACACACCCCCAGTGAATATTTGTCCAGTGACTGCAGCCTCGCTTCCCTTCACCAGCAGCTCTGGATGTGTGGAATGAGAGTCTGTGGCTTGGGCGGGCTCTCATTCCCACACTTTTATGTAATTGATTAGTTCACTCAAAGAATTTTTAGCACCTCCTAGGGTGCAAGCAGGGTGCAAAGGAAAGGGTCTTTCTGAGGGGAGAAAAGATACATCCACAAAAACTCTGATACCAAAACAGACTGTGATAAGGCTTGAAGGAGACCCTGGCGAAGGATCAGGACATCAAGGGTAGAGTTTGTAGAGTGAGTAGCATTAGAAATGACTGATTGTAGGAATAGAAGTGATCAAAATTTGGCTTCCCTACATTTCTATAATGTGTTATAGTTTATTTGGTTTTTGTTATAGACAATGACTTGTTGAACCATCTCAAGAACTCTGTGAAATAGGCAAGACTTTTTTTTTAAAATTTTTCAAGTTAGAAGATAATAGGGGAGAGGGCATGCCAGAAGGAGGAGAAATCCAAAGACTGGCGAGACCAGGTTCCTGAAAGGTGATAGATTGTTGGGATTAAGAGCAACCACTGCAGAATCCAATGGAGGAGAGTTTGTATCTGGACTTCACTTAAAAAAAATTACCTTTGCTTAACTAACACAGGAACAGAAAAACCAAACACCAGATGTTCTCACTCATAAGTGGGAGGTGAACAATGAGAACACATGGACACAGGGAGAGGAACAGCACACCGGGGCCTGTTGGGGGGTGGGAGGCAAGGGGAGGGAGAGCATTAGGACAAATACCTAATGCATGTGGGGCTTAAAACATAGATGATGGATTGATAGGTGCAACAAATCATCATGGCATATGTATACCTGTGTAACAAACCTGCACATTCTGCACATGTATCCCAGAACTTAAAGTAAAATTTAAAAAATTGCCTTTGCTTTTTTTTAAAAAATATTTTTATTGATACATAATAGATGTACATATTTTGGGGTACATGTGATAATCTAATACATTCATATAATGTGTAAAGATCAAATCAGGGTTATTGGGATAGCCATCACCTTAAATATTTATCTTTTCTTTATTCTAGGAATATTTGAATTACTTTATTCTAGCTATTTGGTAATGTAGAGTAGATTAATGTTAAGTATAGTCACCCTACCAATCTATTGAACATTAGATCTTATTTATTCCATCTAACTGTATATCCATACCCACTAATCAACCTCTTTTAGCTATGTGAGGTTTGAGAAGGTCACTCAACCTCTTGGTGCCTTGGTGCCTTTCATTTATAAACAAGAATGATAAAACCTGTTCATTATGGTGGTTATGGGATTGAAATGAGATTAGGGGGGTAAATGCAGAGTCTAACATGCAGTAAAAGCCCAAACAGTGCAACTCTTTATTCTTTTAAGTGGATTATTGGGGTCTGAGTCATGTGGTAGGAGGCAGAACTGGAAAGACATACATGGGTTCCCATGTGTAGCAGCTGGTAGACAAAAAGGTGTCTTAGTTTGGGAACCCCTAGAAGCAGACCCTGAGAGAAATATTCAAGGGCAAGTAATTTATTTGGGAAGTAATCTCAGGACTTCTAAGTCAGGGAATGGGGAACTGAGATGGGAAGCCAGGAAGAGTGTGTCCCGAGCTAGCAATCACTGTGGGAAACTGGATCTGGGATATTTGTCTACCATCATCTCTAGGAAGGCTGCTCCTGGGGTATTAAGCCCTGCAGACACTTGGCCCACCCCAGAGAAGGCTCTCAGGAAGAGAGAAGCAGGTGCTGGCAGCTGGGAGCCAGCTAGCATCAGAAAGTGGGAAGGTCTGAGGGACATCAGTGGGACACACATAGTGTTTGCTGGACAAGCTTTGCAGTGTCTCATCCAGCCCCTGCCCAACCAGATTCTCCTGCTAGCCAGGGGCATTTTATTTCCTAGGGAATCGGCAGTGCTAGTTTTCCTTCTTTACCTTGTGGTCTTGGGTCTTATTAGTTCTCGGATCTCACCTTTGTGGGAAATAAGACTCATGGGTCACACTCAGCCTTTGGACACACAGGTGTCGATGCTCTCCTTGGGAACATCCTTCTCTCCAGGACAGCACTTTACACAACTGCACAAATCATGGTGAGGAGATGGGCTGGACTGGAAACTGGCAGGCAGCCCCCAAGGAATCCTAGGACAGGGATAGATCTGGGGCCCAACTGGTCACACCCTGAAGATGAACATGAATGGGTCGCTTAGTCAAAAGGGCATCTGTATCCCCATAACTCCCCCAAATGACTGTCCAGAGCACACAGCTGAGCACGGGACAGCTTTCAGAAACACTGACTCACTTTTTGGGTTCTTTGAGGTTTCTGCTTTAGAGAATGGGGCATTCTGCCTGTTGCTGCCAACTATGACATCACACTGCACAGAGCAGTTGGCTGGAAGAGGAACCCTGTCTCCCAAACGCGAAGATGAATGATTGAAGGGAAAGGCCAGGAGAGAAAGTCAGTGAAGTGGAGGAGATGTTGAACAGAAGTGAAGTTGGAAGAGCCCGAGCAAGGCTGCTGAGATACAGGCTGGTAGAGAAAAAAGCCCCTCGTGCCTCCCCACTTAGGCTTGGATTAGCCAAGAGAAGACCTGGAAGGCAAGAAACAAAGACCAGGAGGAAGGTTTTGGCCAGCAGTAGTCACCGGAGAATAGCTATTAAGGGCTGTTTGGGGATCCTAATCTGTGGAACCCTGACCTTCTTCAGAGGCAAATAGATGTTCACATTTAGGCCTTGATATAGTCTTTTTTTTGGAATCCAGACCTGTTGGAAGGGCACCATCTTTGACAAAGAAATGAGGGAAGAAATAGAAGAGAGAGTGACTTGGGACATCATTCAAATGTATTTTATAAAGCTGCTATAAGTAAGAAGAGCTCTGTATGCCCTATGCAAGCATTTATTCCAGGGGCATGAAAAGAACCCTTTATGAGCAGACCCAGCAGACAGGGGCTCCTTGGCAAACAGGCAGTTTCCATTAAGAAAAAGCCCAACATCACGGTGTCTGAAGTATTGGGACCCCAAGATACCTGCAGGCAGGGCTAGCACCTCACAGGTTTAAGTACAGGGACCAGCGGAGATTCAACCTTCTCTGCCTGGAAGTAATGGCCTTTGTGTCCAGATGACGTGAATTGGGGGTGTTTTCCTCAGGGGCCATTTGTACCTTAACCTTTCTGCACTCCTGTAGCATGTACGAGGTGTGCAGGAGGAGAGGGTTTGTTGTCACACAGGTTCCTTGAGAGTCTGAACTGAAGACTACTGTGAAGTTTGTTACCGTCATAGAATTCAGATGCAAGTCTTGTGCTGGCCTAGGTTTTGAATTCTTGAATTGCACGTGATATGGTGGCTTCACACACCCTTAGAGCCCACGGACAAGGCCCATGAGATCCATGGGTGGTAGATGTCTGCACACTCATAAATGCAGCTTTTAGTCATTTTGAATTTCCAATGGCATGCTGGTAAGGAAAAGGAAGAAAACTATCAATAGGTGGGCTCAGGTCAAAGGGAAACTGACCAGCTGCTGGGCTGGTCCCCAGAGTCTAGCCAGCACTCCCATTCCAACATATCATGATGGGTAAGATATTAGGGCTTGAGTCTGATTAGGAGTGGTCTGGCTGACCGTGGCGCCTAGTGCGGTTGATCTGGGAAGCACTCCTGTTAACCAAAAATTAACAATGCTGTGATTACAACGGGGCAGACAGGAATCTACATGGTTTGAGATTGGACCATTAGCCATTAGCAAGATGCTGATGAGAAAGTGTGAGCAGGACTTGAGTCCATCTGCCAGGAAAAAGAAAGATGATGGTGTGCTCGCTGCATTGTTAGAGCCTAGCTGAGCAGCTGGGATTTGGGCAGGGCTCCTGTCTCAGCTTTTCAGCATCTCATTGAAGTGGCAATCAGAGCCTGTGATAGAGACCCTGTCATATTGCTAAGGCGTTTCCAGAAAGCTTGGAGGGAGGGCTGCAGCTTGGTGGTTGCATAGTCTGTTCTCCCGCTGCTACAAAGAACTGCCCAATACTGGGTAATTTATAAAGGAAAGAGGTTTAATTGACTCAGAGTTCCACATGGCCGGGGAGGCTTCAGGAAACTTACAATCCTGGCAGAAGGGGAAGAAAACCATCCTTCTTCACATGTTGGCAGGAAGGAGAACTGCTGAGCAAAGGGGGAAGAGCCCCTTATAAAACCATCAGATCTTGTGAGAACCCACCCATTATCACGAGAACAGCATGAGGGTAACTGCCCATGATTCAATTACTTCCCACAGGGTCCCTTCCATGACACGTGGGGATTATGGGAACTACAACTCAAGATGAGATTTGGGTGGGGACACAGCCAAACTATGTCAGTGGTGTAGGAGGGGAAATCTCTCTAGGAATACCAGATGCCAGGCAGAGGGAGCTGGCACATAGTAGGTACTTTATAAATAAATGAAGTGGAGTTCCAGGCCATACCTGCTGTTGGGATTAGGCCTGGATAGACCAGCCTCACCTAGGCTTGTGAGAAGTTGAACCCAGTGAGTAAAGATGGGCTGTAGGTTGGCAGCCAGGCTGGGCAGGTGGGGACTGATGAGTGGCTTCTGGCCATCGAGTCCTTCTTTGTGGTGAATGCAGGGGGACATGAGTGAGCTCTGTAGCCAGAGGCTTAGAGCCTGGGCTCAATCACGCTGCCAATTTATTCATGGTCACCCACTATCCAGACAGCCACGGGCTGTGCTTCCTCCTTGTGCATAGTGTGATAAGAGAGCTGATTGGGGTTGGACCTGAGAATCCTGGAGTGTTCTGGCTGTGACTCCCCTCTCCCACCTGTAGGTTTTTCCTCTTTACTCACTGGGCACCAGCACCACTTCCTTTCTTGGAAATGGTGGCCCAGGCTGTCCTGCTGAACTCCATTTCAGGAGCCAGCTGTGGGGTTCTACATTCCCAAGCCCCTGGGATCTTTGAGTAAACCCTGCTGCTACTGACCTGGAGAGGTAGAATGCTTGCACGGGTGAGGGCCAAAGACTGGGTCTCCACAGACACTTTCCCCAGGTGCCAGAGTTGAGGGCACAGACACCACTTTGACCTTGAGGTTTCCACTCTGCAGCGCAGAAAGTCAGTCCCAGGAGATGTGCTTCACCAGGCTCCCTAGAAGAGGGGCAGTTAGAGTCTTGTTGCATTCCCCCGTCCTGCCCCACCATGGGACTCCTGGGATGGTGCTTCGAGCCTCCCTTCACTAATTTGGATAATTCCTTTCAGGATATTAAATGCTCTTGCCCAAGGGTGAAGCTGACAGCTCTGGGAAGGAGAACTCCTGCTGCATCCATGCCACATTTACCAGGACTTTTTAGGAGCCAGGAGCCCCATTTGGTGCCAGGGATGCTGAGATAAAAGACATAGTTCCTGCCCCAAGGAGTCTTGTGGAAGAGATAGGCATGTCAAAGAGTATAGGACGATGTCATGAGTGTCCTGGGAGAGGCGCAGGCTCTCTTTGGAGTGGACTCTCACCAGCTTACATCAGTTAAAGCCTGGAAGTTGTGAAAGTAGTGAGCTACTTCCATAGTAAAGGGTAAATATTTGCTCCCTGAGCTCCCCAGGTGATGATGCCCAATATTCCAGTCAACCAGCCGTTCCAGCCTGATACCTCCTTGACCCCTCCCCACCCCATCCCTGGATCCAGGAACTAAGGATCAGTGCCTGGCTTAGGAGGTGATGTCCATTTCGTCCTGAGTTTGTGTTCTATGAAGTGTTACTTGTCTCAAATATCGGCCCTAGTTCCATGATGGACAGCACAGCAGAGAAATTTGTGACTGAGAAACAGGGGGCTAAGGAAGGCTCTCCAAAGGCGAGGACATCTGACTGAGTTGTGCAGGATGAGACTCAGAACTGTGTGTCAGTTAGCGTCTTTCCTCAGCTCTCTGTTTTGTGCTTCTTGGGCCCTTAGCATTGGGCCTCAGCCCTGTCCTGGGCTACTTAGATAGTTCTTCTCCACTGCAGGTTGGAGTCTACCTGGTCCCAGCTTCAAGGAAAAGCTTCTAGGAATTCCTGCGAGGTCTGAACACTCACTGAGCGCAGAACTGAGCATGGGGCACGAGGAGGGTGAGCAAGATAAATAGAATGCAGCAGATTTTGTTGTCAAGGAATTTATGCTCTCACAAGGGAAGCCGGGCAGATAATGCCTAGACATACAGGTGACAGGATTACATACATACATCAGCAGCCACCTAGAAAAATTTCCCAGTAATGAGTGGGTGAGGCTGGGATCGCTGAGTGACTGTGACTGGGTGGCGATGGTTTGTTAAAAGCTTAGTGGAGAGGAAGATGTGGCACATCGGAACCCCAGAAGGAGACATTCAGCTCCATTGACATTCTGAGTAGCCAGGGGTGGGCAGGGAGAGGCACCATGGCTCAGAGAATGCTGGAGGGAACCAGATCTGGGAAGCCAGGGCTTTGTTTGGCTGACTTGCAAAGTGCAGGCTGGGTTACGAGCGGAGGAGGAAGCGGTGGGGAAGGATGGGAAGGGGGTGGCTGAGAAGAGTCTCACACTACATGCCTGTCACAGCCTCAGCCACTGCAGCTACAAGTAGGGTTACCCTCCCTGCCATGGTGGCCCCAGATCCTGACCTCAATTCCTGCATAACCCAAGGATTGCTTTTCTTCTTGGAGAAGAAAATAAACATTCTTTGAGCCCTAGCATATTTCAGGGAATGTGCTTGGGCTTTTTACAAACACTATTTTAGTTCATTGTTATGATGCCTCCATGAGGTCAGCATCATTATCTCTATTTTACAGATGAGGAAACTGAGGCCATGGGAGGTCACCTAGCTTGTCAGTGACAGGCTGGAAAGTGAAACCCAGTGCTGACCCCAAAGCTGTTGTTTTTTCATTATACCAAACAGTTTCCAAAAATAGTACAGGGAAGAACCAGAGGGGAGAAGGCATGATGATGCCTGGCAGATGGACTTCTCTGTGGAAGTGAGCACACCTCCCTGGAGTAGCTTGATGTTTTATTTTCTTTGAGAGAAAGATGAGAACACATGGGGACAAGAAGAATGAGAGTTACAAAAGCCATTTACACAAGTCCCATTAGCAATCCCCTTTCCTCTCACCTTCCAACTGGATTCAAGCCCCAGGAAAGCATCTCAGTAGTGCAATGGTTTGGACACGGGATACAGAGAAAAAAATTGCTTCCATCCTCAAAGGGTCTGTAGCTCTGTTTATAGTCCCTTCTCCTCAGTTTCAGATTTCCTGCAGGCTTAAGGCTTCCTAATAGAAGTTTGGTTTGGTGTGAGGTGTTTGATAGCCATTGGGAAGTCTTGGGCCTGTAGGGGACATGATCGATGTCATCTTTGAAAAAAAATGGAGCCTAGAACAGGTTAGCATTCAAAGGCTGAAAGCTGAAAGGGTTGCTAAGAGGTCCTCATATCCTTCTGGGCATGAGGCTGTCTAAGATAGAAACTGTAGAAATAAAAAGACAAGGGAAGTTACTTGCAATATCAGGAAGAAGGGACTGATGGGACTTGAATCTGAGAAAGAAAAGACGTCACAGAGCCTTTTGAGTAGATGTGGTCAATGGATGGTACTTTCATGGTCCTTCCATGTGCTGTGCCCAGGGCAGACATCACTAATCGATCACAGAGTTGTTTTTTTTTTTTTTTTTGTCCTGCTCAACCACAGACCTCTTCTAATCACAGCACTCTGTGTTAGCTCTTGCCAACCCACTGGTATTGTACATAAGTTAAAATTGACTCACTATCTCTGCTGTCGTGTTTCAAGTCAGGAGCACTCAGTAAAGGTAGTTTGGGAAAGTTCAGGTGGTAAGAGTGAGCCATTCTGTCCATATTTACTCTTAAGAGTTGAGGGGAATGTGTATTGTGATAACAAGAACTTCAGGACAGGGGAGAGGTTAGGCATCAAGGGTAGAGCTGTAGAACTGGAATCAATCTCTAATTAGGCAGTAATTGAAGTCATGTGAATGGAGAGAGAGGGTGAGTATATGAGGAAAAGAACAGACGGTTTATTGCTGGAGGAAAGGAAATGGGTGGCAATGCTGAAGCAAGGGAGGGAAAAGCGAACAGGAGAGAAGCCTGCATTTCCTTCACTTGGGTGAGGAAGGCTACCACTCCAGTTCCTTAAATGGAGCCCTCTGGAGCCTTCAGAAATTCCAGAGCTGGTTGCCTTACAAAATACAAAGGTGAATATCATTTCCTCCCTTTCAGGCCGCAGATGTAAGTCAGTGTTCCTCCCAGTGCTCAGGTCTTACAGGAGCTGGCCCCAGGACCTGCCTCCCTCCTGCAGCCCCTGCTCCACATTCTTCTGCAGCCCCCATTCCAGCCTACTCTTCCTTCTTCATCCTGTGACTTCTCTCTTCTTCTCTGTGGCCTGGTCGCATCCTGGCTTGCTGTGCACGAAAGAGAGGGCTGGCCGCCACAAATGTGATCTTGTCTTTCTGATGCTTACCTTGACTAATCACACTGACACCCTCAGGTTCCGCGATAATTATTCCTGCAAAGTCAAGGACTCCCTTTCCTCCTAGTGACCTGAACTTACCCTCTAACAATGAAAATGCCCCAAGCTTTGGAGTGACTTTTCTGCATTAACTCTGAGGCAGAGTTGCAGTGAGAAAATCTACCCTTTTAATAGGCGAAAATATTGCCCTCATAAGTCTTTATGCAATGCACTTGAGCTTAATGCTCACTTACCAATTCGCCTTTATAACTTCCATATTGAGTGAATTAAGTCCTCCATGCGGGTAGTTATTAAAGAAGTGATAAGTGCTTTATAATTCAGTAAAGGGTGGCCTGGCCATTTCATATTTTCCTAAGGAAATTGGCCACCCGAAGGGCAACACTCTCAGAACCCCTGGGGCCAGCTGATTTTAGGCACAGAGCTCGCACTATTGGATTACTTTCAAGCCAGCTGCTCAGGCCTGGACCAAACTCCTCGCTCAGACTTTTTCCCCCAAGACCCACTGGGGAGTAAGGGTCAAAATCAATGTCTGTCTCCCTGCCTGAGGCTGTTTTTACTCTTGATCAAAGGCCTCCATTTTCTCCCCTGGTTCAAAGCTAAGATGTCTAGGAAGGATCAGAGGTTTTGTAATCAACATGATTTGATTCTCATCTGTAGACAGGAGGAGACTTTCTCTAAGGGGCTACAAGGGGTTCCAACCCTCTGACCCCAATCCCATGGGCACAGCTTGCTCCTTTATACTTTAGACTCTTCAAGTGGTTGGAAAAAGTGCTGTCCCCATCAAGACCTTGGTAACCACAGATTTTTCATGACTTGTTGCGAGGTCACAGGGTTCTGAGGAGGGACAGTCATTTATTAATTTGTTTATTTAAAATTTCTACTATGTACCAGGAACTTGGATGAGTGTTGCAGATACAATAGTGAATAAGAGAGGTTGCCTGCCTTCAGGGAACCTGCATTGCATTAGGAGAGAGACACAAGGGTCTTTGTGAACAAGTGAACACATAGGTGACATAATCAGAGGTTTTGACAAGTAATAATGAAGGAGTTACCTGGAGCATCATTTCTCAACCTTATTGCTACTGATATTTTGGAATGGATAATTCTCTGTTGGGGATGGGGCTCTGTCTTGTGCATTGTAGGAGATTAATAACATCTCTAGCCTCACCCCTCTAGACACCAGTGGCACCGCCCCAATACTGACAATCAAAACTGGTGTCTTCAGACAATCCAAGCCTGGGGGGCACAATCCACCCCTGACTTGAGCATGAGCACTATTGATCTAGAGGAAGGTTCAGAGAATGACCCTAGCTAGGTTGGTCAGGGAAGGCTTCTCTGAAGAAGTGACATTTCAAAAGAATCCTAAAGCTGGCATCTTGGCTGAGGGACAAATAAATGCAAAGGTCCTGAGAGGAGACCAGTGAGGCTGAAGTCAAGTGAATAAAGAGGGAGGGAGGTTTGAGCTGAGGAGAGAATGGCAAATATTACATCAGGAAGGATCCTGCTGGTCATGATGGAGTCTGAATTTTCTCCCGAGTGCAAGCGCATAAGCCACTAGAGGTTTTTTATTTGTTTTGGTGGAGTGCGTGATTAAATTTATATTCCAACTAATTCACTGGGCTTTCTTTGTGGAGGACAGATTTTAAGTGGGCCGCAGTGGAAACAGTAGTCATGTTTTGGAGCAAGGGTCTTTGTGAAAGGTGATGGTGGCCTGGACCCAGGTGGTAATAGTGGATGTGGCAAGAAGTAGATAGAGTTGAAGGGTAGAATCAATGACAGGGTTTGGCTGGGACAACTCCATGATACCAGTGCCATTTATTGATATGGAGACAGATCACTGGGAGGAAAGCAGGGGCTGGTATTGGGTCTGCTAAGATGTCAGCTAAACATCTGGAGCTCAGGGAAAGTTCTGCTGGAGATACACATTTGAGTGCTATCAGCACAAGGATAGTGCTCAGAGCAGAGCGCTGGGGGGAGATTACCTTGGCTCACGAGAGTGGAAGTGAGTAGAGGAGCCCTAGGCTCCCTGGAAGACTCCAATATTTAAGGATCAGGCAAAGAATACAACATCAGCAAAGGAGCCTAAGAAAGAATATCCAGAGAGTAGAAAGAAACCCAGGAGAGAGTGTAGTCAAGGAAGCCAGGGAGGAATGAATGTTTGAAGGAAGAAAGAGTGATTAATGGGGTAAAATGCTACCCAGTGACTGAATAATGGGTGACACAGAAGAGTCGATTGTATTTGCAAACATAAAAATCACAGGTGACCTTGACAGTGTAGTTTCAGTAGAGTGGTGGGACCGACGACAAACTGGGATGGAGAATCAAAGGGAGGTGAGGAAGAAGGGCCTGCAGGTGTAGACGATTCTTTTAAACCATTTACCATAAATAGGTGTAGACACATGAGTTGGTAGTTGGAGGAGGACATGGAGTCAAGGAGGTTTTTTTTTTTTTCTTTTTGTAGATGGGCTTTCCTAGAAGATGTTTGTATGTTGATGGAAAAATATAGCAGACCGAGAGTTGAGGGTAGGGAAGAGGAAGAGAAAAAAAATGAGTGTGTTCCTGAGAAGGTGGGAAAGGTTGAGGCTGGGTAGAAAGTCCACATGGGAAACTGATAGCTAAATGGTTAAGGTCTGACATTGATCCCTCTGGAGGTTCATTCATTTATTTGCCTCGTGGTCACTATTTGCAAAACACTGGAACCACAGCCTCCTGGCCTTGGCCTTAGAAAACTCATGCTTTGGTGAAGTCATGTAGGGACAGGAAAGGTGGAAAAGATGTGCCCGGGTGCCAAGGGCATTTCTGCTTCCTCCTTGTTTGGTGTGGGGGCCCTCCTACTTCCCCACTGCTGACCCTGACAGTGGGCATCAAGCAGAGACTTGGGCCTGGGAGGGAGCTCTGGATATGGGGCCCTTGAGACCTCTGAGATCACCTTCCTCTTGCTGCTGTGCCCTGTAGTTATGCCCCCAGCATGCCTGTCCCTGGGTGGGATGTTCAGTGGTGTGCTCGGGGCCACAACCCTCCCCAGAGATCAAGTTCAGGGTGCCTGTAGGGTCAGACCAGGGCTCTGGGCTGCTCAGGGGGCCAGGGTGAGGGCCGTGCAGGTGCTGAGTGTGGAGATCCTCTGGCAGTGAGGTGGGACAGCTGGGTGGCTACGTAGTACTGTCCTGGATGGCTTTCCAGGTATATACTTACTCAGGGGTAGCTGCCCCAGTTTGAGATTCTGGGGGTGAGTAAATGGTGAAGAAGACAGATATGATCTCTGTTCTCATGCATTATAGTTCTAATGTAGAGACACTGATGACAAACACATAATCAAATAATCTAATAAGACAATTACAGATGGTTATTAAGGGCTGTGAAGGACGTAAACAGGAGTTTGTGCCACAGAGCAACTGGAGGGGAAACACGGGGGCTGCTAACACAGTAGGGTCAGGGCAGGCTTCTCTGAGAAGGTGATTTCTGAGTGGAGATTTGAGGGATTGAAAGAAGCCAGGGATGAGTGTTTCATGTGGCAGGTCAGGTTGGGAATAAGCCTGGCATATTTAAAGACCAGA
Source organism: Mandrillus leucophaeus (assembly GCF_000951045.1). Taxonomy (NCBI): domain Eukaryota; kingdom Metazoa; phylum Chordata; class Mammalia; order Primates; family Cercopithecidae; genus Mandrillus; species Mandrillus leucophaeus. The sequence goes on along the minus strand of NW_012103109.1, from coordinate 802,755 downwards.
GACAGGACAGTGTGACTGGAGTCCACAAAACAAGGGGAGTGTGTTCAGAGAAGGAGCCCTGGAGGCGTCTGGTGGCCAGCTTGTGCGGGATCTTGTGGGTGGCTTCCCAGTGATGTCTGGACATCATTGGATTTTATTGTCATAGCCAAAGGAAATCATTGGAAGGTTTTAGGCAGGAGATAGTGGTTGCAATAATGTAGATTGCTGGAGAAGAGGGAAAGCAGGGAGGCCAGGTAGGACGGGATGCTTGTTCTCCAGGTTAGAATAGGTGATGGTTACCTGGAGCATTGATGTGTAGGCAAGCTGGGGTTGCCATACTGTGCCAGCCCGAGCAGCAGCAGTAAAAATAGAAGCAGATAGGCTGGGGAGAGGTAGGGTAGGAGGCCACAGGCTGGGGTTCAACCACAGCAGCCTGGACTCCCCAGTGAACTGGCTGGCTCCCAGAAGAAATCTCGCTCCTGGGAGTTAGCCCTTTTCTTAGTGGTGTAGCAGTGAAGATGTGCCCTTGATCTTTTCCTGTTAGGAGACACAGCATCTTTGCACCTGCAGAACACAGGTGTGTGCACAAACATTCTTCGTTCCTGGCACAATGCTTTGGAATTGATCAGGAAGCCAGCACAGATGCTGTCATCTTCCATCTGTTCACTGCATGATCTGAATGTTCCTTTCTGTGGTCCCGGGGGTGGTCCCAGATGCGAGGCTGGTTCACCGTGGTCCTTGGCATACAGCTGCTCGTAGACTTGTGTGCTAACGTGCTGGCATGCTGGGGTCACTGGCACAAGCTGCTCCAACCCCTGCCTGCTTGGGGCTCTCGGGTCTGGCTCCCCAGGCATCTAGCACACTGTCCCCCACAACAGCTGTCAAGGGAGGGCGAGCAGGGTGACTTGGCTAGAGTGATCCGATGCAGCTCCTCCCCAGCCCCCTTGATGCCTTAGCACCATGGAGCTGTTGCTCCAGACGGTTTGTTTATAATGCTAAACATATCAGATAATTGAAAGCTAATGCTGCTGTCTGGATCACTAGACATAATATGCCTGGATAACAAATCAATTTCCTCATTGCCCTACAAGGCTTCGGAGTCAAAAGCGCAGCACATTGTGCGTGTGTGTGCACACGCGCACTCAGGCATGTGTGTGCTCCAATGCCGACTTGTTAGGAAATGGAATTCCAGACTAGCTTCTGCAGGCACTAGCTGGAGAGAAGGGACACCTGTATGCAATCTTGTTGTTTTTGAAGCTTTTGCATTTTGTGTTGGAGGAGTAGAGTACTCACATATAAAAAACATCCGGAGGCCTAGGCAGGTTGATTGCTTGAGGCCAGGATTTTGCAACCAGCCTGGCCAACATGGTGTAACCCTGTCTCTACTAAAAACACAAAAATCAGCCAGGCATGGTGGCACATGCCTATAGTCCCAGCTACTCGGGAGGCTGAGGCATGAGAATTGCTTGAACCTGGGAGGCAGAGTTTGCAGTGAGCTGAGATCACTGCACTCCAGCCTGGGTCACAGAGTGAGACTCTGTGTCAAGACATACACATACACACACACACACACACACACACACACACACACACACACACACCCTGGGGAAACATCAGCTTCAGCTACCTCCTGCTAGTATTCTGACATAAAGTTAGTGGTGTACACTTAGGTATCACTATGTAAATGTGAATTGTGACTGCACCTCCAGGAAAGCTTCACTTAACTGGCAACTTCAGTTATCCAAAAGGAGGAACAAAACAAAGTCATATGAAAACAAGGGCAAATATCTGCCTATCTGTATGCATGTGCATGTATGTGTGTGTGAATGTTTTCATATTCCCTTAGATCCTATTTATGCTTATATGCTTACTTAACATGCATTTCTAACAATACAAATGGAATCAGCTATTTATTCCACTAGTGCCATGCATCCACACTGAATTGAGGACTTAGGCATTATCTTCGCTAACCCTCACCACAACTAGTTTTGCTATGGAAAAACTGACGGCTGGAGTAGCTCTAGTAACTGGCCTGAGGGCATCTGGCTTCCAGTGCTAGCCTGTCATCTCCATGTCAGCCTAACTCCAGGTGCCAGCTCTTACCTATTGGGCTCCAAGAGGCTGCAGAGGAGACTGGGCACAGCACATTTGGGAGGGAGGAGGGGCCCTGGGGACAGCTTAAGAGGTGATGGCCTGCAGCCTAATATCAAAGAAAAAGCCAGAAAATAGATAAAATGGATGTGATAACCATTGGAATAGGAAATCATATCAGGATAAGGCCATTTGTAGTAGGGCTACAAATTCTGCATCCTTCAGGAACTTCTGAGGGTTTTGCTGTGTTACAGCCTGGCAGACTCATTAGGCTGGTCGTACTGATGTAAGGTCATCAAGAAAATGTAAATCATGATCTGTCTACTCCGCTTAAAAAGGCAAGGACGTGGGTAATGCATTTTAGGTGGAAAAAAGAAACACCCAGCAAGGAAGTTGAAAATGCAAAGGGTTTTGCATTTAAATTTAGTTGTCTGGAAAATTTGGTTATGAAGAAGAGCTCATTAATAGCAGTGAGAAGTCACAGTGAAGATAACAGCAATCTGACAGCAAGAGAGGAGCAGGAAAAGCTTAGAAAAATGAGGCAATACTGGGCCTGCTACCTTTAGAGAAAGGAAGGATGTTCCTAAGTTCCACCAACCAAGCTCCTGTCTTGCCAACTGCCCAGGGAAGTTCTGCCAGGTAAAGGGTGCCTTGTCCCTGTTGTGTACTTCCTCAGTTTTCTTAGTCCTCTGGGGTTAGATGGTGGTCTTTGTAGCTTTGCAAATCTTCTATAGTTCTGTGTATTCTACAATTTTCTGCATAGAAGAGGAGTAAACATGAAACATTAAATATTGAAGGTAGAAACAACTCTTAGACATATCCACATGACATATTTTTAATTAAAATATGGACCACACATTCTGTACCATCCAATTTTGGGATGCTTGGAGATTGCCAATTCATTTTCATATTGGCCCAAGCAAAACAGAAGGAAGAAGAGAAAACTGTGGTACAATCTGGTTGGGAATGGTAGCTCACACCTGTAATCCCAACACTTTGGGAGGCCGAGGCAGGTGGATCACCTGAGGTAAGGAGTTTGAGACCAGCTTGGCCAAAATGGTGAAACCCCATCTCTACTAAAGATACAAAATTAGCTGGATGTGGTGGCACATGCCTGAAATCCCAGCTACTTGGTAGGCTAAGGCAGGAGAATTGCTTGAACCTAGGAGGCAGAGGTTGCAGTGAGCCAAGATTGCACCATTGCACTCCCCCCTGGGCGGCAAGAGTGAAACTCCATCTCAAAAACAAAACAAAACAAAACAAAACAAAAAAGGAATTGCAATCTGAATTATTCTAGCACAAAGGATGTTTGCACTCCTCATTAATTAAATATCAAATAATATTTAATTTATGCCATGCCCCATTATAAAAATGGCTATGAAGCAGCTATCTGTGATCCTGGGTTTCTGGGACCTGGTGTTGCTGTTGTGAGTCACTGAGAGTGGCTGTGTTTCCGACTGATTTTCTAGGATTGCCGAAGAGACTCTGCATGGCTATTCCCTGACTCCATTCCCCCTTCTAAGCCCACCTGGCAGCATCATGAGATCTTGATCCCAGAGGTCTACCTTGACCTCACTGAGGTTTTTGAGTTCCTGACCTAAGCCCGACTCTGGCTCTGGAGGTCAATGTCATCATGTATTATGCCCCACTGTCTCCCTCCCTCTGGAAAAGTGGTGCCCACTAGCTCGTGGCTCTGTGCAATGGAAGGGCAGTGGTGAGAGGGTAGGAGCAGGGCATTGAGCTGATTTTCTGAATGGAGCACTTCACATTTCTATGGAATGAAGAGGCATGAGAAATCCAGGAGAGGAACTTTCAGTGGAGAGAAAAGGCTCTGGGCCAGTGGGTTCCAGCCAGAGATGGTGAGAAGAGACCACTATTGCTTCTGGAATGTGTAGCCTGGCTTGGGTCATGGTCCAGCAGGCCAACACACTCGTCATTTCCTCTCAAGAAATGCCTGTGACTTGAGAGGGTCCTGGGAGCTGTGGCTTGCCCGTTTTGTTCTCTCACCTGGACTCAGTGACCTAGAGGCAGACTTTTTTGTATTGGCCTGAGGCCTGGTAATGTTTGCTGCAAAGCAGTCTTTTTCAAAATTGATGTTGTTTTGAGCCATGAGACTCTTGCTTTAATAGCCCTCTTAGGCAGAAGCTTTATATAATAAAGCAGGATTTCTCAATCCTGGTGCTGTGGACATTTGGGGTTGATGATTCTTAGTGGTGGGGGCTGTCCTGTGCATTGTAGGATGTTTAGCAGCATCTCTAATCTCTACCCACTGTAAGCCATTGTTACTCTCTTTCCCCAGCTGTGACAACCAAAAATGTGTCCAGATATTGTCAAATGTCTGCCGAGGGGCAAAATTGCCTCCTTTTGAGAACCCATGTATTACGAGACTAAAGTGGAGGTAATTTATTTAAAGTAGGAGTGGGCACCTGATGTGCCACCCTTTGCCCTCTTTCTTCTCCCTCCACTCTCTGTTTCTGATTGAACCAGGACACCCGGATTGAGAGCAGAGCTGCAGGTTCCTGTGGGGGCCACTGCCATGCACTCTGCAGAATTGCACAGTCCCTTGGGCATTGCCCTAAATTCTTTTCCTCCACAGTGGGAGTGGGTTTGTAAGATGTCCGGGCAGGGATGAGCTGGTCCAGCCTGTGGTCCTGGAACAGGGAAACCAATCACCGCCCCCACAGGGTTTAGGTGCCTGGCCTTCCTCTAGAAGTGAATAGGTATTGATTTTTTTTTTTTTTTTTTTTTGAGACAGAGTCTCACTGTGTCATCCAGGCTGGAGTGCAGTGGTGTGATCTCGGCTCACTGCAGCCTCTGCCTCCCAGGTTCAAGTGATTCTCCTGCCTCAGTCTCCCGAGCAGCTGGGATTACAGGCGCCCACCACCACACCTGGCTAATTTTTGTATTTTTAGTAGAGACAGGGTTTCCCCATGTTGGCCGGGCTGATCTCGAACTCTTGACCGCAAATGATCCACCCACCTCAGCCTTTCAAAGTGCTGGGATTACAGGCAGTATTGATTGATTTTCAAATGACAAAACAAATGCTCAATGAAAACAACCTGGACAGCCCTGAAAATCACAAAAAAGGGGAAGCCACGTGTAATCGTGCTGGGTTGAGGTACTCACTTACCATTAACAAAAGCAAACCAAACCTGCTCTTTTACTATATATACATATATATATATGTAAATATTACATTATATTTTTTAGAGCCTGCCCTTTTCACTAAAAGTGGTGGTCTCTCTAGTGGCACACACACATCAGCCAGCAGAGTCACAGTGCTGACCCTCCTGGTTGGGTACCAAGTGGTGAGTCATAGGAGAACTTGGCAGGTGCCCAGCTGATGCCATCCAGAAATGTCAGGGCCTCATCTTCATCCTCCTGCTCTTCCTCGGAACCTGCTCTGATGCAGTGTCTATGCACTCCTTGAACCTGCTGGAATCCTCTGTATAAACTCCTGCTGGAACAGTTTTCCTGGAGGCCATGAATGACAGGTTTCCTACCCCTCTACACTCCACCACATGGGGTTTTTTATCAATGATTGCGGAGAAATGACAACTTCCAGCAGAAGCCTGATGCCATTTTTAGCTTGAAAACTGAGAACAAGACTGCTCAGTTTCTGTAAGGCACAGGAGGAAAATAATCAGCACAACCAGCTCTGCCTGAGGACTTATGTATGTCCCACAATGCAAAGGAGTTTCCTTTTTTATCATAGTCTTTTGCTCTTCACATCATTCTTAGGAGGCAGTTATTTTATTATCCCCATTTAATAGATGAGAAAACTGAGGCACAGACAGAAGAGGTAACCTGGACAGGGCACATAGATAGGGGCACTGTTGGGACCAGGATACGCATTTTGACCATCAGCTTCTAGGGCAGGAGTCGACAACTGTTTTCTCTAAAGGGCCAGAGAGTAAATATTTCAGGTTTTGCAGGCCATATGGCCTCTGTAGCAACTATTCAGCTCTGTTATTTGTAGCTTGAAGATAGCTATAGATGACAGTAAATGAATGAATATGAACATGGAAATTTGAATTTCGTGTAGTTTTCATATGTTACAAAATATAATTCTTCTTTTGATTTTTAAAAATGTAAATGTCATTTTTAGCTCTGGGGCTGCAGGAAAGCAGGCAGCGGGCTGTAGCTTGATGACTACTGCCTTAGAGCCCTGACTCCTACTCACACTGTTGCACTGTGGCTATAAAAATGCCATTTCCTGATTTAGGAAAACTCAGACCTACCCAACGGAGGAGGTGGGGACCATCATTCTACTTACCGGAGGACTCTTTGCATCAAGGAGTTCATTCATTTCTCTGCCATATCTCAGTGCGTGCATAAGTCAGGGAAGGGTCAATTTGTGGGCATAAGGACGTGAGGGCTGAGAAGGGTAAGGGTCGAGAACATGGTAATGATTGACAACTCAACTGTAACAACACATTTATGGAATTATAATGTGGGCTGAGAAAAATGATTTCATTGATTTAAACAATTTGAACAAAGTTGCTTGTTGGGAGCAGATCCTTATAGGAAACTGGGCTTCTGTGAATGAGAAGTATTCTGTACAATCATGGTGATCTACTTGGTAATTTACAAAGCCCAGGGAATACACTGGGGGACCTGGTGACACAGATAGTTCTACTCCTCTGGCACTTTCTTTTCATCTAAAATGTTGCCAGGTTCCCTGCCATAGTGGGACCAGACCACCCAAACTGCTCTGGGGCTGTAAAGCTTCCAGGGAGAACTTTGGCACTGGAATCCAATACCAACCTGGCCACCTGGTCCATGTCCCCAGCAGATGCCAGTGTCTCTGGCTGCTCAGCAGGGACTTTGAGAGAATGTGGTACAAAACAGGTTCTCAGCATACCTTGTCACCGTGTGGCTCTGAAATGCTTCCAGAGGCCCTGGCAGCCATAGTCCTGCTGCCTTGCTGGCTCTCACTCGACTTGGTGGCAGATGGCAGAGCTACGGGTGTGGTGGTGCTGGGGAGGAGACGTCTGGGGAAGGTGGCTGTCACTTTTCTGGACAGAGTGTGCCTGGGTTAGTTCTGTCCCAGGATGAGCTGTCACCTCTCTGCACTCTTCACTAAGACGGTACTTAGACTTCATGGCCACTGATCAGAGTAAAATCCTGGGAGGATGGGGTGGGCAGTGGAAGGCCTTTTCCTGAGATTCTTTGGTGCCTCTTGGGATCGCAGGTGTGTACGAATGGGCATCTTTCATACACCTTTACAGCTGCAAAGGGCTTTGATAATCAATAGCATAATGGTTCTCAACCTGGGGACCCCAAAAGCATTAATGAGGGGTGTTTATTTCTGGAATTTCGTCAATATAAAAATAATAAACCCAGAAATCAGATCCATACCCATGACAAACCTTCTCATGCTGACAGCATATTGAGTTTCTTTGCTTTGAGCTGGAATGTATGCACTGGATCAGTTAGCACGGGTTTGTGTCTGTTGATAAAAAGCTCTGGTTAACAGTGATTTATATCTCTGATTAATAAATCCAAGAAGATTAATTAACTAGCACTTAATAGATGTAGTGTGCTGGCTAGACATAAACCCCTTAAACATGGGATCTCTTGGGGCAAAGTTCTGAAAGGAGATCTTCATGATGAAAAGGGGAGAAACTGCTGATCCAGTGCAACTCTCCTCTTTTACAAATGAAGACATTCGAGACCCAGAGAGGTGGAAGCACTGGCTCAGTCACTGGGTCCTGAAGTCTCAGATGAAGATAGAGTTTGTGTCCTCGACTGCCAGGTTCCCATTCTTTCCATGACACCCTAGTGACTCCAGGATACTTAGGTGGCCCCCACTCTCTGGAGTCAACTCCACCCAATCAAGCCATTGGTTTTCTTGAACTCCAGGAGGGATTGGGCTGTGGGTCACCCAAAGACGGCTTCCAGGGTCTAGACCCTGGTGATGCTGGAAGTAGGTGTGTGTCCCTCCTTGGCTATGCCTGCTGGCCAGCCAGCCACCCCCTCCTTTTTTTAAGCCATATCATTTGTATTGTCTTTATGGGCAATAACTAAGGAAAAAAAAAAAAAAGGGCCAGCCCTTAGGAAATTCTGAATAGGAAAAAGAAAGAAAGGGAACAGAGGAAAACTGAATTAGGAAGGCAAGCAGGGAGATTGAACTTCACGTCTTTAAATAGCATCTTTTTGGAGCTGATGGGGATTCAACACAATCCATGGGCCAGGAACTTGGAACCAATGAATCCAGTTAATTCTCTCAACAACTCCGTCAGGCAGACAGTGTGAACCTCACCATATAGAGGAAGAAACTGAGGCTCAGATTTATTTGGTGACTTGACAAAAGGCCTGGCTGTCAATTAGCTCATCAGGGATCCAAACCCAGGTCTCTGTGGCTCCAAAGCCAGCCCCATTTCTGTTGCATCTAGTGACCCTTACCTTTCCTCCTCCCCTACAGACACATAGAGAACTGGCGCAGTCTTCACACGCTCAATGCCGTGGACATGGAGCTCTACACCGGACTCCAAAATCTGTGAGTGCACCCGGCCACAGAGAGGTCTTTCCCTGTGGAAGGGGCGGGTGTCGCCTGGTCTGCCTTCTGGGGTGGAGTGAGGGGCACAGCAAGGCTGCCATTGGTGCTTCCCCTGCTGGGTCTTCTTTTGGTAGAGTTGGCAGCATACACTTAGGGGACACCAGAGGCTTCAAAGGCCATCTCTTCACACCCCTTTGTTTCACCCTAGTCTGGAGAGGCAAGGGGGTTGCGTGAATTCCCATCTTGAAGGTAGGGTTTCAAGGCAGGCCCGGAACCCAGGCATGCTGGGTGAGTGTCCTTTCCCTTGCCTTATGCTTGACTGATGAGCCCCATGGAGTATGAGATTTCTCAGCTACCTCCTCCCTTGGATGTCAGTGCTAGTGACTGTGGGGACCTGGAGTGGGGAGAGGGACAAGGAACAAAGAGGGCTGCAGCCCTGCCATCACTGGACCAGCAGAAGCCCTGGTCCTTACCCACTGGCCAGGATGGATGGAGGGCAGCTGCCAGTATGACCCCTGACCTCCCAGCCTCACACAGGGCCCCGGGGCAAGTGAGCCCAGATGCCTCCACTGAGCACCCCAGTGGGCCACCTGTAACGACTGGCAATGAAGAGGTGCAGATGACCCACAGGGCGGCTGCAGGGCCAGCCTTAGCCTCACCCCCTGCCAGTCTCAGCCCAGAGCAGACATCCCTCTGCCACTTCAGCTCTGCTGATCCTCTTTTTCTCTCTGTCTAGGACCATCAGGAACTCAGGACTTCGGAGCATTCAGCCCAGAGCCTTTGCCAAGAACCCCCACTTGCGTTACATGTGAGTAGAGCTGGGCTGCAGGGATGGGGGGGCACATGGCAGGGACTCTCGGGGCAGTGAAGCTGGAGACCTGAGGTCTAGACCTGGCTTTGCCTCCAGGAGCTCTTGGGCGAGGTTTTGAACTTTCTTGGGCTTCCAATTTTGCCTCTTAAAAGTATTATTTTGGGTTTGATGATCTCTGAGGTTCCTGTCAGAAGGAAAAATCTAGGACTAGGGGCTGAGAGGGAGAGTCAGTCTCCTGACACCCAAGTTTGTTCACTTTCATGATGAAACTTGCAACTTTATGGGAATGTAAATGATAGGGAATTCTACTCGTATGTAATGTGAATACTACACTTCTGAGACCATACATAGGCTCATAAGAGTGTGTATGTGTGTTAGGACTTGGGGGTTGCAGGAAGAAAGAAAGCATGACCAATAGCCAGTGTTATGTCTAAATAGATTCTGGGTTCAGTGGGGAAAAGCTCAGAGAAGTGGAAACACCTGTATAAAGTCACACAGCTTTGTTTGGGACAAGCTAGAGGTCAGGTGGTTATGGGTGGGGGTTCCTGTCTGTCTGTGCCTCCTTTACCCTGTCTTTCCCCTTTCCCTAGTGGGGATAGAATCACAAGAGTTGATGCTTCCTCTCTAAGCCCAGTTCTGGGCAGATAGACTTTGGGATTTAATTGAGGACTGCCATTTCCTGAGGAGAAAGTGGGCATGAAAGGAAGCCTGGGGTGAGTGATTAGGGGAAGTGCCAACCTGCTGCACCTGTAGAGGGGTGCTTGTTGTCTGGGTCAACTCCAAGGAGAGTGGCCATCTCGGACATCCACTGGGCATATTCCCAAAGAGTAGAGGCTCTGCAGGAACCAGGTTGGGAGGGGTCTATTGCCTTTGGGGAGAAAGTGGAGAAGTGGTGTGCCTTGGGCTAGTCTTTCCTGTGGCCACTTATAAGTTTCACTGACTGAGCACTTTGCTCCAGAAGTTCCAGGTGTTTATTTTATTTTATTGCATTTGGAAGGGCAGCTGGGCTGGAGAGAAATTGCATGCACAGGAGCAGAACATCCAGGGGAGCTGTGGGAAGTGGAGGGTAGGGGAGGTGGGGAAAGGGAAGAGATCACAGTGAATCCTGGTGGAGGAGTTATTTTTTCTTTTCTGGGGGGTCCTGACCTTACCCCCAGGCTCTGTGTGTTTTCCCAAGCACATAGTGAGTGCTTGATAAATATTTGTTTATCAGTATGGCCACCTCTGCTTTCTGCGGAGCTTTCTTTTCTCTCTCTGGAAATAGCAGGCTCTATGGCCACTGCTCAGAGCCAGATGTATCGGCTCCAGGGGACTGAGACCTCCCTTTCAGCTGTCTAATTTAGCTGCTGCCCCTTGCCCCAGGGTAGCGTCTGTGGTGAGAGTCTCCTGATATGCGTTCTTTGCAACTGGAGGCATAGCTGGGACCAGAGGAGGGTCTTGGACCAGATGTTCCAGGTGTTTATTTTATTGGGGGTTTGAGTTTCACTGTAAAACATCCCAAGGGAAAAAGCTTTGGACATCTGAGAAGGCTCTGTTTTCATAGTAATTAATACAAGGGTCACAAAGCCAAATGCCCATGGTGGACCAGGTGGGGTCATGTGTTCCCTCCAAAGAGGCAACCAGTCATCAGTTCCAGCTGACTGCTGCCACATGGAGGTGGGGCCTGGTGTGGTCAGACTTGTTTCCAGAAGACTTAGAGATTCCATGAAACAACTCAAGTTTTAAATGCTGCCAACTAAAAACAAGACCCTTCAACTCCATGGGCCAAACGAAACTACTTCCATGAGCAGAATGTGTCACATAGAGTGCCAGCTTGTGGTGTGAGGTCATATTTGGGGGAGGGACGCTGTGGATGTGAGAGAAACCCTCTTCTCTTTGAGGACAGGGACTGGGTGTTCAGGTTCCAGAGCCTTCTAGGGTATGGTGTCCCTGCTGCTCTTAGGGAGATGGAGAAGCTTCGGGACCCAGGCTCTGGAGTGGGAGCAGGGTTGCATCTTGGGCTGCAGGTGTCTCTAAAGTGGGTTGTACCAGAGCATGTCTTTGGCTTGCCCTTAAGGATCCTGGAAGAGGGCTGTGACCCATTGTCTCTTTTGGAATGATCTGGGTCTGCTGAGTGGTGGCAGTGTTAGAGGCTTGTGGAGGTTTGCAAGATTCCCAAGGCTTTGTGGGTAGGAGGACCTAGTTGGAGTAGGACCCAAGGATACCGTTGAACCTGCCCATGACCTTGGGCCCTGTTTTCTCCTGGACACATTGGCCACATTTCTCCTGGACACACACTTGCCAAAGTACTTGCTATTGGTTACAGGGGGATTACCGAGAAGGATGGATGACCATTAGTTCACCCCTAGTTTGAGTCTGGCTGTGCATTAGGGGCAAGTCAGGGTGCTCAACCTCGTTCAAGAAAGTCAGCATCCAGTCAAGTGGCTCTGATAGGCACAGTGGGACGCCCAGAGGAGCCTGGGGGTCACAGAGAGACGAGTCAATAGGGTGAGGCATAGGCACTGGCTTCATCCACGGGTTTTATTTATTAACTTTTCTTATTTATGAAGACACACATCAAATTTCCAATTGAGTAAATTTCCCGGCAGCTTTGGGACATTTTCTCCTGGCAAATGGGCCAGGTTTCTCTGCTGTCTCACAACATCTTCTATTTCTGTCCTCTAAATGCATTTACAAGTCTTCTGGCCCCAGCTGAGCAATCACAAGATGATCACTTACTCCAACACTAATTGCCGAGCCCTGGCTTGGCGGCTTTTTTTTTTTTTTTTTTTTTGGAGGCGGGGAGGTGATGGCTGAGAAATCTTTTCGTCTCTCCTCTGTACAAAATAAGAAGTAGGAAGTGATATCATTGCCTCTAGTACTGATGTCAAATTGTCCAAATTGTTCTGATTGGTTGAACTGTCTCCCATCCCTAAGCTACCGGTGCATTAATCAGTGTAATTCTTCCTCATGGTAGAAAATGAATTGACAAAGTTTTGGCCAAGTTGTCTGCTACATGGTAGGCTGGAGATTAGGACTCTTGGGCCCTACTTCATGGTTTATGAGTGACTGACCATCTTTTCTTGACTGTTTCAGTTTTCTCTACCTTTTGTAGACTGTGGAAAATGAGATATGGATGAATACACATCAAGGGAAGCCCATTTTTGAGAGATGGGAATATTCTCCACCCTCGTATCCCTTCTCTGATCCTAAGAATTTTGGATTAAGGATTTTTAAGGATATGGATTTCTGAGATTGATAATTGGAATAGCTATATGCCAATCTGAAAAGTGGGCATAATAATAGTGTCTATTTGAGGGATGGGATGTGGTCAAGATTAAATGATAAGAGGCACATACAGCTCTCAGTCCAGTGCCCAGCAAATAGTGAGCGTTCAGAGAGGACAGTTGCTAGTAATGATAGTAATTAAAGTTATTATTGCTGGTGGTGATGATAGAATCAAAAAGAAGGGGTTAGGTAACCTTGATGGGTACTCTAACCACTTCTTTGTCCTGGAAAAGCTGAATTTCAGTCTCACAGTGGAGCCCACTTCTCTGGTGACTGGAATACTCATATTCTCCAGCGTCTTTCTTCATTGTACACTGATGAATAAATCCGGATGAGTTCTCTATTCTCTCCATTTATCCTCACTTGCTCTAGACTGTATGTAGACTTCTCTGTAGATGCTGTCAGTTTCACAAAGGACCTAAGCAATTGTAAGTGGTGAGCCGACAACTTTATTTATTTCCACCTGAGTAGAGATCTTGTCCACCAGCATTATTGAACTTGGGTTGTTCTTGGAGTCCTCTGAGCCCCGCTTCTGCAACCAGCCCCTCTTTCCCTTTATGGGGTGTGTTTTCTCTGATATGGCTCATACAGACTGGATCGCCACAGTCTGGGATCCCATACATGAAGAATGTAGATGTCTGTCTATGAGCTGCACTCAAACAATGGTACTTACTTTCATCATAGAGCTCTTTATGGTTTTCAAAGTGCTTTTCCATACATTATCTCATTGAATTCTCATAACCATCCTGGGGGCAGGGATATGGTAGGCAGCTTTATTTTACAGCACAGAAGATAGGCTCAGAGAGGCTCTGACTTGTAAGTAGCAGAAGTAGAACTGCACCTAAGTCCTCTGATTCTCTTTCCAGGAATCTTTCCACTATAGCTCATGGGCCAGAAGAGGCAATGTTTTTTCACAGAAGCAATTTAAAAAGTTACTGTGCTTTGCTAGTCATTACTGTGTTTAGAAAACCACATAGAACTGCTGGTATCAGAAAAGAAGAGGGAAAGGCTAATACTGGTTGAGAACTGCCTGTGTGCCAAGAACTGTGCCTGGTGCATTGGCAAATATAAGCTCACTTACTCCCCACAGTAGCTCTAAGTTAGGAGTCCTCTCTCCCCATTTCATAGATGCAAACACTGAAACTCAGAAGTTATAACTGAGTTCTCCTAAGGTTACACAGTAAGTTAGTGGAACAATCAGGATGTGGACTCTAAATCCTTTGAATCTGAAGTCCGTGTACCTTTTTACATTCCAGGAGCGTTTTGTCTCTCTGGTTTTCACAGCAAGAACTTCTTATAGGAGGGGTGGGCATCTTTAAAGTTCCGTGAAAGAGCTGCTCTTTCCCCCTGGGGATTCAGCACGATCCATCCTCAAAGAGCTCTGTTAAGAAAGCTCTGTTTAGTTCCTCTTTCTATTCAGGTCAAATCCTATAATGACAGTTACATTACAACCTGAGTATCTTTATTACAAAAGATTTCTTAGCATTAGCCTATGGCCTACTTATTTCCAAGAATATTTAATGTAAGATTCCAGCAAGCCAAGAGAATTTATTTAATCCCTAGAGTTGATTGTGGTGGGATCTCTCTTGGGCTCCATTTCTTGCTCTTTTCCAAAAAGCTCTAGATGCCGGACTAAGTTATTTCTCCTTCTTTTGGAAGCAAACGTGCACTCAATCTTTAGCTGGGAGTGTCAGTCGCCAGAGTAGGGTGAAAGATGGAGAATGTCCTGATTTGAGCATGATTGTATCAACTGTATTATGTTTGCAAGGAGAGGAAGTCAGCGATGCTGGGTGGATAGGAAAAGAAGAGGTGGCCAGGGTCCCTACCCTTTTAGGACACTGACTCCATATGTAATACATTTCTCTTGAGATTATTGGGGTGAAAAAATGGTGATATGGATTTATTACATATTATAAATTACTCAATATCCTTTCTCCTTGAAATAATCCCAGATTCTGAGTTTCAAGATGACGTGTAGATAGTATCTCAGTAAATTTTTGCTTTTCTGCCTGCCCCCTTACCTCTGCACTGAGACTTTTCTCCAAGTCCCAAAAGGATTGGCAACTGGCACACTGGTCTCCCTCACTGCTTCTCTACAAGTATCCTCTTCTTCTGTTCTTTGTGGAGGAGTTAGCCATGAAATGCTGGGTAGCTGACAATGAGGAGCGTGGGCTTTGAAGATAGAAAGATCAGGGTTCAAATCCTAGATCTTTCACTTCCTGCTGTTGACCTTAGGCAAGTTATTGAACTTCTCCGAGGTTTGAAAGGAAAGTAAGAGTTCCTACTTCATAGGATTGTTCTTAGCCTTAAATAAGACAACCCCTGGAAAGTGCTTAAGACAATGTAGTAGGAAAGACTCAATATATATTTTTTGCTATTATTAAAGAGTTCCTCCCTACACATGTTGGTCTCCAATTGTGTAGAATCATAGATAGTCAAAGCTTGAGGGGTCCTTAGAACCAGCTCCCAAATTTGTATTCCTATCCCTGCCCTTTAGCTTCCCATATCAAACTGCTTACTTGCATGCCCGAGTTGGCCAAGACGGGATTCTTGATTTCATACCAAACCCTTCCTCCCAGCCTCTTCTTCCTCAATGCTTCTTGTGCTTGCAAGTGGTACCATCCATCAAATTGCTCAGGCCAAAACCTTGGGAGACATTCTTGATGCCTCTCTTTCTTTTACCTGCCTGCCCTCTTCTTCTGACATTGTTTAATAAATTTCGTAAAATATTTTGTATCCATCTGCTTATTTACCCCTTCCATCCGCATGTCTATTGTCTTGGTCCAAGTCATCATCCCCTCCTCTGACACTGTGACAGTAACCTTCTAACTTAGGTTTTCCATGCCTTCACTTTTGTCTGCTACATTTCATTGTCAACACAGTTGCTAGAGTGATATTTTATTTATTTATTTATTTTACAATTACTTGTTGCTTATTTGAAATTGAAATTTAACTAGGCATCTTGCATTTTTCTTTTCTTTTTTTTTATACTTTAAATTCTAGGGTACATGTGCACAACGTGCAGGTTTGTTACATATGTATACATGTGCCATGTTGGTATGCTGCACCCATTAACTCGTCATTTACATTAGGTATATCTCCTAATGCTATCCCTCCCCCCTCCCCCC
>NW_012103109.1:681555-783420 GCF_000951045.1 Mandrillus leucophaeus | reverse complement strand
TTGATCTTTGTTGATTTAAAGTCTGTTTTATCAGAGACTAGGATTGCAACCCCTGCCTTTTTTTGTTTTCCATTTGCTTGGTAGATCTTCCTCCATCCCTTTAATTTGAGCCTATGTGTGTCTCTGCATGTGAGATGGGTCTCCTGAATACAGCACACTGATGGGTCTTGATTCTTTATCCAGTTTGCCAGTCTGTGTCTTTTAATTGGAGCATTTAGCCCAGCCAGAGTGATATTTTAAACATATAAATCCAATCATGCCACTCAGCTGCTTAAAGCCCTCCAATTACTTCTTGCATTACTTACAATAAAAGCTAAGCCCCTTTCCACGGCCACAGTACTCACATGGATAGTTTCTTTCTCCCTCTCTAATTGTCTTGCACTTTTCCTCTTCTTCTCTCTGCTGCCTCCTTATGAGCCTTTTCAGTCCCTTAAATGTGCCAAGCTCATTCCCACATTGGAGTTTTTGTTCCTATTTACCCATCTGACCCAGACAGATACCCTGCTCTGGATCTTGGCATGGCTGGCCCCTTTTCATCATTCACTCAAATTCTACTTTCTTAGCAAGGCCTCCTCTGACTGCTCAAACTTTGTGGCCTTCCTTCTCCTTACAAATATATCACATTTTATTCCATCATGTGGCTTAATCATTTCCTTTGCCTTTATTACTAGTGATCATCTGCAAGTATCTCATTCAGCTATTTGTTTAAGAGTTGATACTCTGTCTCCTGCACTGGAATGTAAACTTCCATGGAGCCAGAACTTTTACCTGTTGTATCTCCAGCACTGAGAACAATGTCTGTCATATGCCAAGTGATCAGTAGCGATTTGTTGCATGTACAAGTGACTCTAGTCTGACTTGATCATTTTCTGGATGACAAGAGGGATGTCTTGAGTGGAGAAGAATTCTGACCAAGATCCCCATTTGTAAGAGCTGAGCCAGGACTAGAATCTGGGCCTTCGTACCCTCTGTGTGGCATTCCTCCCATCATATTTATCCTGTCTACTTTCCTTGGGTCTTATCTAGCCAGAGATCCTCAGACTTCTATGTATGGCAGAAACCATTGTAGCCCTGTTTAAAAGAAGAGACATATGGACTGGGCGCAGTGGCTCATGCCTATACTCCTAGCACTTTGGGAGGCCGAGACATGTGGATCATGAGGTCAAGAGATCAAGACCATCCTGGTCAACATGGTGAAACCCCATCTCTACTAAAAATACAAAAATTAGCTGGGCTTAGTGGCACGTGCCTGTAGTCCCAGCTACTTGGGAGGCTGAGGCAGGAGAATCGCTTGAACCTGGGAGGCAGAGGTTGCAGTGAGCTGAAATTGGTCCACTGGACTCCAGCCTGGTGACCCAGCAAGACTCTGTCTCAAGGAAAAAAAAAAAAAAAAAAAAAAGAAGGGCATATAGGCAAATATTACATGAAAATCACTTTTATTTTTGGAATGTACAAATATAAATAGTAAAGAATCATATCACAGTATCACCCTGCTGAGGTGTGATACAAAAATGTACAATGTAGCTTTCTTCTCATTCAGTTCTTCTTGCTCAGAACTTCCATCAAACCTCCTGCTTAAGCTATTGCCTCTAACCCACCCTCATCACTAATTCAGTTATTTCGATAAATAGTTGAGAGTATGTGCTCTTGAACCACATGGCCTGATATTTGATTCTGGCTTTATCACATATGTCTGTATATCTTGGGCAAGTTACCTAACATATCTGTGCCTTAATCTCCTCTTTTGGAAAATGGGAGTAATATGGTTGTTAGCAAGATTAAATGAATTAATGTATATGAAGCATTGAGGAGAATGTCTGGCCCATAACAAGAACCCAATATATGTTAGTGGAGATTGCCGTTATTATTCTTTAGAATAATAACAGTGTGACAGTAACCCTCTTGGTATGCAGCTGGATAGTATGCACTGAAGTATCCATCAAGTCTTCTATGTTTTTCCCCAAAGTGCTTCATGCTGCAGAAGATTTATCAGTAGACAAGATGTGGTTCCTGTCCTCAAAGCTTACCATTTATTTAGGGAACACGGGACCTTGACAGAGTCAGGACAGGGGTTTCTAGTTTTTCAAAAATCTTTTGAGAATGGGATGAAAGCTATAGACTTTCTCCTCATAAAAAGCCAATACACACATACATATACCATCTCTTGGAAATTTTTAGGGGCTTGCAGACTTCCCTTGGATTCTGGATTAAGAACCTTTTCCAAAGACGTCCTGGAGAGAAGCGTGTGGTGTATGATTTGCACCTGGTAGGCCTAGGCCATTAAAGGAAATATGATTCCAGATGAGAGTGGGTATGTTCAGGGTCCTATGTCTGTAGACATAGTGTTCTATGGCACTGTGGGATAACTATGGTTAACAATAATGTGTAGTTTCAAATAGCTGGAAGGAGGATACTGAATGTCCCCAACACAAAGAAATGCTAAATGTTTGAGATGATGGGTATACTAATTACACTGATCTGATCACTATACAGTATATGTATTGAAACTTCACTGTGTACCCCATAAATATGTACAATGATCCTATGACAATTACAAAAGTAAAATTAAAAAGAATATGATTCCAGATGTGACATATGACACTTATGCCGTGTTCTCATGGGCATAAAAGAATGCCTTCATAGCTTATAATCTCCTATGATTAAGACAAGTTAGGAATATATTGGTTATGGGGTTTCTCTTGGAGGTGATGAAAATATTCTAAAATTGATCATCATCTAAAATGGATATTCTAAAATTGACCAATTTGGTTCTAAAATTGATCATTATCATGATGAAAATATTATAAAATTGATCGTCAGTATACTAAAGTTGATTCACAACTCTGTGAATATATGAAAAACTTTTGAATTGTACATTTAAGTGGTTGAATTGTGTATATCTCTCTATCTCTTTATCTCTCTCTCTCTCTCTCTCTCTCTCTCTCTCTATCTTTCTATGTCTATCCTGTGTTTCTTCTTAGAATATGCTTTCAGAGTCTGTGTGGGGCCTACTATGTCTCTTTTTCTCTGCTGTGGGGCAAAGGATGTTACTGTTCCAGATGGAGGCTGCTTCATTAGCTGGAGTCTTGTTGGGAAGATGATGGGAGCAAAGTCACAGCTGACCTTCTGGGGACATGTAGCGTAAGAGAGAAATAAACGTTTATTGTGGCTAAAAAATAGAAAGAAAAGATAAACCAGGGATGACAGAGACTGTAATTAGTGTATGGAGTAGACAGGCTACTGGAGGTGCATGAAACTTGGTGTCTAAGCTATTACCCGATTCTTTTCTCTCCCACTCAAGACAGGGTCTCAGAACACAGATGAGAGAGATGTCATTACAGGGATAGCTTTGAACTCCTCTAATTTAAGTATCAGGAAGTAAATGGTAAGTGAGTGGTGATTCTTCATCAGCGGCTATGGGTTGTTGGTGACACAGCTCGCACCTTTGACACACTGCACAAACGGCTGACATTCTCCAGAGACTTCTAGCACGAGGCAGTGGAGGAGCTGCTGGAGGGCTCTGAGCAGGGCTGCTGACCCAAGATGGGCAGGAGTGACTGGGCAGCCTTATGGAGCAGGTGATGGCTGGCCCGGCTTTGGAGGAAAGTGGGCTTGGGTTGGTGGACAGCTAGCTTATGGCACAGGGCTGCAGCTTACCATGGGGTGTGCACAGCTGTTTCCCCCTGTACTTTCTGTTGGAGCTGTTTGGACATGTGCTCATGGGTACAGGCCACTGAGCCTGTCTATCAGGTATACTGAAAAAATTGCCAAGGGAACAGCATTCGGAAATGCAGTCATTTGTCCATGGAATAGGATTTTCACAGAGTGAATGATGTGGGAGGCTTGAGTCAGGACTATATGCAGTGGTGTGTCTAGGTATAGGCCAGGAGGAAAGATGCTGGGCTTTGGGTTCACAAGAGTATATGGGAGGGGCTGGAGGGGATGGCTGTCAATCATTAGAGGTATTTTTTGGCTACAGCAGGGCTAGGTGACCACATCTTGCACATCCCTTTGGCTCTTTCTTGGTCTTATGCTGTGACCTTGGATAAGCTGTGTAACCCATTTGGTCTGTTTTCGCATCTCAAACATGAGACAGTGTTATAAGTGGCCCAATCCTGACCTCATAGCATTTTGGGAAATTCTTCCTGGAAGAAAGGTTGCATCTGGGACACAGCTGGGGCCACTGAGGGACAGGGACAGAGGAAATCTGTTGTCTATTTATTTTGGTTTTGCTCACTTTATTCTACTCCTCCATCTCACCTCCTTGGAGGGGCAGTCATTCCAATGCAGTGAGTTCCAGGGACATAACGTAAGTGAAGCACTGATTATAGACCAAGCATTCCTCTATGCACTTTGTATGTCAGTTCATGCTCATAATAGCAAGTGGACATCATTGTTGTCCCCATTTTACAGATGGGCAATTTGAGGCACAGAGAGGTTGAGTGACTTGCTTAAGGTTTCCTACCTTCTAAGTGGCAGAGCCAGAAACCAACTCCAGGTTGCTTGCCTCTAGAGCTCCAGAGCCTCCGCTCTACCGTCTCTTGACCAAGGCCAACTCAGGTCATCCTTGGCTGTTTTCAGTTCAGGAATCCAGCTGGAGAAGAGAGGGAGTAGGCTTCAGAGCAGCACTCCTCAAAATGAAGGGCAGATGGAGGGGAAGGCCCACAGGAGACCACGAAGGGAGTGCCTGAAACCATGTCCTTCTTTGCACCTGGTTGCTAGCAGGGTCTGGGTGAATGGGCAATGCCCCTTAGCCTACTGGCTGGCACTCGGGAGGGCCATTAGCAGATGATTACACAGAGTGAGTATTCAGCATAGAGAATGGAGCCTGATGATCGAGCAGGTGGAGATGAATCACGCTGTGATATGTTGATGCAGGAGTGGCAGATTTCTATTTTCCCCATTTCCAGGGAGCATGGGGCTACACCAGTCCTGGATATCTTTGGCCCATTTCAGGCAGGATTATGACTGTAGGTGGCACACCCTGTTATAGAATGGGAAAGAAGGGGATGTGGGCCAGATTAGATAAGGTCCAAGGCTCTGTCTGCTCTAACATCCTGAAATTTTGTGCCTATGTATGCAACTTCAACACCTGACACCTCCTAGTACAATCAAGCCATGCTATTTCTGAAGGTGTGCCTGGTCCCCGCATTCTTTCCATATCCCAGCCCCTATGGCACATGATAACACTGAGTAGAGCCTTTATTGTCCTCTTTTAAATGGATCCTTCCTGCTTTTATTGAACCCCAAATGTGTTATTGAACCCTAAATGTGTTTTGCACCACAGAATTGACCAAGCTTCAGATTTTCAACGGATATTTCTTAGTTTCTACTCTTGTATCTGCTCCCTCCAAAGAAAGTAAATTCCCAGTCCCCTCATACCATTAGTCTCCTGGGTGCCTACCTCTTCTGAGGCCCTGTAAAGGAATTGCTCCTTGTTCTCTCATGAGGCAGGTGGCAAACTTCCTAAATTGAATTTCCTTTTCCTTGTCTGCTTGTGTCTCTCCTCCAGACGCCCTGTGGTCCTGAGATTACTTATGTCTCCCAAGCCCCAATTATTTCTTTCTGTTCACTTTGTTTGTGGACCACATTCTGATTCACCCAGGGCCAGATAATGTGGCCACATGCCTCACCTGCTGGCCCACTGCATGTCTGTGATATGTACTTTGCAATTCTTAGTCGAAAACCCTAACCTCTTCTTGGAGACTGTGTTCTTTCTGATTTCAGGTATCTCAGTTCTCTAGAATCCCCTGGACTGAACCTTAAGAATTTTCTTATAACCCTGTCAGCTGTTGCTTTTCAAAAACTCAGTGTAATGCTGAGTAAACATTCTGGCCTCTGGGCTGTGCATCTCCTAGCCTTGGGGATTAGACACTGTGCTCATATTTTCCATCCTTGATTATTCTCAGTAGATTTTCTTCTCTTTTTCCCCTCTTCCCTAAGGCTTCATTACCTCCCATTTATTCACATCTCTTTTCTTCATTTTTCTTGTTAAGGACAGATTTAGAAAATGAGTTTAGTCTCTTGGCTATTTTAGAGTCATCATTAATTTCTGTTCCTCTTCATTCCTTAGCAGACTAACAGCTTTGTGTCTCTTTCTCCCTTGTTTCCTCTTAATGGGTCTTTGAAAGTCTCTTTTCTTCCTGGGTTAGCCCCTTTGCCTTTTGGGGCTTGCCTTGGGCCCAAGAGGCCTCTGCCCTTTCTGGGTGGTCTTCTAGGTGATGCAGCCACTGCAATTGTTCTGGGTTTAAAGGGTGTTGGGTCTCCCAGAGGGAATAAGCCATGCACTGCCTCTGGCCGACTTCATGCAAGCTGCAGATGGGGTCTCCCAAGATGCACCTTGAAACCCATATGAGGGGTCCAGGCGAGGCCTGAAATACGCCTGTGGAAAGGTGTGACCTTCTCAATGATGTGTGTGCTCCATGGGGGCAAAGACTAGGTCTCCTTAAGTCCTGTTTTCTCAATGTAAAATTTGTATTTGGAGAACAAATGACCAACTGAACAAATTACTGAGGGAGAGGGAGAATGAAGAAGGGAAAACACCACACATTTTGAAGGTGGGCAGACTAGGCTGTGAACCCAAGTTTGACTTTGCCAACTCTTTCACTTTGCATTCTTGGCCAAGGAGCTGAGCTTCTGTGTCTTTCCTAGAACACAAGGAAATAATTCCCACCTCGCAGGGCTTTGGGTGAGGATTAAAGGAGTGAACATAAAGCACCTTTCTCAGTGGCTGCACATGGTAGGTATTCAGTAAATGGCACGTCCCACACCCTTAGAAGCTATTTTAGAAACTTGATCCTTACTAAAGGTGTTCAGAAGCCCAAGCTTGAAGCCCCTGGGTTTGAGGCGTCTTTGGGATTCTGTCCCCTGTATGTGGGGAGAGCAGAAGTTAAAGGGGAAAGGGAGTTACAGAGCTGGAGTGGGGATCTGGCTAGAGTCCCCCAGCAGAGACCCTCCATGTCTTCTATGGCAGCCTCAACACACACGCACACTTGCCAGCTCATCAGTGTATTGCTGTTACCAAGAGGGAGCTTTGTCAGTGTATTACTGTTATTCTCAATGAGGAAATTGAGATAGAAAAAAGGGCTGCAGTGACCTGGAGCCAGTCTTGTGGGGAGATTTAAGAGCTAGAGTTAGAGCATGGCTTGCTGGTTCTTAAGCCTCCATTGCAGCCCACTTCAGCCTTGAGTCCCTCTCCCTTCCTCCGACAGCTGTTTCTCTTTGAATCTGGTCATCTCTCCACCTCAGGTTTTACATCTGCATTTCTTTAACGTGGTTGCCTTTGGCTTTTTCCGTGATTGTGAAGCCTTCACTCAGGATAACTCCCATCCCATTTGCATCTGGAGGGCCAGTTTATACAGAGAGAGGGGTTGAATTCTCTAGAGGGTCTGGGGTATAAGGCACCATTGAGGGCCACCTGCCTCTCTCTGTAATAAGGTGACCTGGCTAGATGGGACTACATCTGTCTTGCTAGAACTGAGGCTTTGCTGACCATCAGAGTTGACTGGGGTTGGGCTTAGGGGAGTCATCTCAGTTCATTTCAGAACTGACTTTACAGAATGATGAGGGCCAGGGAATCCTCAGGGACCCTACAATGGGCCTGTTGGGACCCTGACCCAGAGCCCACGCCCTGAGAGTGTGGTGGTCTGTTTCTTCTACTGCCCTGGTGATGGTCAACATGTTGTTATGGAACATAGAAAGAGTGCAGACCTATTCTCTTTAGATGGTGCACAGGTGACCTCCTCCTCTCTCTATCTGTTTCCTCATCTATAAAATGGGTCCAAAACTGTTGCCTGTACATCCCCCTACAGGGTTATTGTGAGGACAGAGTGAACAATGTTGAGAAAGGACTTTGACAAATATAGAACCTGAGTACCCAATAGGGTGCTCAGGGGATGTTGTGTCCTGTGATCGATGCTCTGGGTATGGGCTATATTGGGTTGTCGAGTCTTTTTGCCAGACTCCTGGGGGTTGGGTGCTGAAGAGCAGAGGCTGCTGTGGGATGTGGTGAGGGAATATCACCAAAGCACTGGAATCCGGGAAAACTTGATGAAAGGACTTTATCCTCTTGGGTTTTACTAAAAATGGAGACCAAGAAAAAAATGCATCCTGGTCTCAGTTTGAAGATCAAGTTATGAAGATCTTGTGAAGTATGTTGCTGATGCAAATTATGTCAACCTTATTGCCTGAAACAAGCATTCCCCCTGCCCTTGAAGCTGGTAGGTAATCCTTGATTTTTTGTGCTTTAGAGTCCTACAAAGTCCACTCACAATGGCCCTTGGGGTCCTGTGGGGCTTTTCTGAGACATGAATGCATTAATACCATCCAGGAACATCTGTTGAGGGTCTTCTCTGCCTCGGGAGAATTCATGCAAATTCTCTTAATTCATGCAAAGGTGAATTAAGTTTAGGTCTTTGGCTTCAGTGGGATAGTCTAGAGGTGGGAGAGGGAGACAGCATGTAGAGATGGTTACTATACAGTGTGTTGAGGACTTGGGGGCTCCCTGGGAGCATTTAGCACAGGTGGGGGATGCATCTTTGGGGATAGGAGGATTCCAGCAAGAAAGGTTTCCAGGCCACCTGAAACCTGAGGGTGAGTGTGAGTCAGCAGCTGAAAGAGGCTTTCTGGGGACATGGGTGATGATTGTGTCAGGTAAAGGGAAACATGTGCTGCATGTCCAGAGGCCTGGCAGTGAAAGAGAGAGCCTGGTATGTTTGCAAGGCCTAGGCCTGTGGGACCCACTAGACCTGGAACCAGACTGACAAGGTTACTCCCCACCATGCTCCCCTGTGGCCCCAAAGTCAGTGTACTGAAGGTTTAGAATCTTTGCTTCCAGGTACCCTGTCTCCCAGCATGGCCCTGTGACCTGAGATCTCTCTCACTGAGGCAGCAGAGTGATTCATGTTAGGGCAGAAGGGGGTTCAGGGCTGCAGAAAGACAAGGCCCTCTCCCTGTGTGCCTCATTTGCTGCCAACTACAGGTATCTGATGCCTCTATGGCTCCTTCCAGAGGGGCATCTTGGTGCTTCCTCCACAAAGGCCCCAACCCCTCTTACATACAAGTGTCGTAAGGATCACAGCATCCTAAGAGATCTCCCTTGAAGTATCTGCCATACTTCGACCCATTCTACATTTTTTTTCCATGCATTCTGCAAGGAACTGATTAAACATTGAAATCTCATCCTCTTAAATGTGCCTCTGATGTTCTTAGGATATGAACCAAACTCCCTGCCTTAGTCTACTGGGTGAGTGTGAGGCAGTCCCATGCAGAAACCTAGATGAGGTCTGGGTGTGGGACCAGCCTCGAGACCAATTCCAGCATCTCCCTGAATGTCCTCCAGGGCTCTCTGCTCAAGCCACACTGGGCTTCCCTCGATACCCCTGTGTGCCATGCCACCTCTAGCTCATGGCCTTTGCCTGTGCTGTTCCCTCAACTTGGAATATTTTCATACAGCCTCTGGCTTGCTTTAGTTAATGTCTATTCCTCTTTCAGGTTTCAGCACAAGGGTCAAGTGCACAGATCCAAAGGCCAAAGACATCCAGTGAGTTGGCCTGAACTACATGGCAGTAGAAAGTAGGCTGCTGCCTTTTAGAGACAACAGGCATCTCCTGATGCTTGTTGAACCTGAGTCCACACTGTGCTGTTGCCTCTCAGGAGCAGGTGCCTGCTCCATAGGGGAATTAAGGGAGATGACCCCCAAGTCTTCCCCCAGGAGTAAAAGGGCACCTTGGTTCTCTTGTCCTTACTACATCTGGCAAGTCCAGCTGTGTCCCTGAGGCGGGCAGCTCACTCCCTGCAGGAGGCAGTGGGGCTCCCCTCCCTGTGCCAGCTGTCCATTTGCAGCTCAGGAACTTTCCCTGATGCCAGCAAGGGTGGTGTTTGCAAAGAGCAACCATGTGCTCCTTATTTATTGTGTGGAAAAGAAAACAAATTAAGCTCTTGTAATTATACAGTCAGACATGGTCTTAAATAAAGCTTAAGCAGTCAAACTCCATTTAGAATACTAATAATTGCCTTTCGCAGCCCTGATCCCCAGCAGCTTTCTCTCTTTCTACTCCTCCCTTCCCTTCCCATCCATCTCCACTCTTCTTCTCCCCTGGCTCCCTCATTGGTGCAGACCTCTGCTTGGCCCTCAGAAATCTCTGGAAGACCCGCTGGCAGTGACTAGGTATGCTTGAGAGCCCCTGTTGGACTTTTCAGAGATCACTAGTGGCATTTATTAAGTGATTTCACAGTCATGGGGTTGTGCTAGAGTATTCTTGTCCTGCCCCTGCCTCCCTTATTTTGGTTAATCTATGAGAAGTTGCATAATATTATGATTGAAGACACAAGTTTTGCATCAGTCAGAACTGGGCTCTGTTCCTTCTTTGACTGCTGACCAGCTGTGAGACCTTGGTCAAGTCATCTAATCTTTTTGAGCTGATTCTTCCCTCTGGTAAGAAAATCATCTCCCTCATAGGCTTGTTTTAAGACTTGGATGAGATAATGCATTTGAAGTTTTGGCACACAGCAAGTTTCTTACAAATATTAGGCCTTTCATTTACTATAACTCTAGATCATACCTCATATCAGAATTTTATGGAGTTTCTTATTTTAACTTTTCTGGATTCAAACATTTATTGATGTGCCCAGAGCCTGCAGGTACATATTAGGTCTCCCAAAGCGTCTGTGAAGTGAAATGGATGCACCTGCCTGGGGCCTGGCAGGAGGATCTGAAGTCGGGGTGGTCAGTAATACCATGTGATGTGTTGTTCTGATGGTCCACTGACATGCCTCCCTCATGACTAATGACCAATTCTCTGAGCAACAGGCTATCTTAATCATTGCAGCTATAGTGCTTTACATACCACATCTCAAAATACCATCTTATTTAATATGCTGTAATAAGATGAAGTAACTAGCAATTACCATCATCCCTGTTTTACTAGTGAAGAATCTGAGAGCATGCATTGCTCAAGGCCACACAGCTAGAAGTAGTAGAGTAGGAGCTGGGACCCAGGTCTCAGACTTGCTCAAGTTCTAGCTCTTTTTTTGCTGTGCTGGGCTGTTTCCTATGCCAGTGCCAACACCTGGGAGGAGACTCACCTGGTTTCTGGACCTCAGAGTCATGATGCTCCTTCAAGACTTAGTATGAATCAGTCAGTCACCACCTTACTGTCTCTTTTAGTTTCCTTTCCTGTGACATGGAAAATGCGCAGCAGCATTGGTTTTACTTGTGATACGATGGTAATTGGGTCATTGCTAGAAACTAACTTGAAAGTAGTTTGGAAACACTGAAAAATGGTTAGGTTCAAAATCTCTATTAGGTGATTATATGGATAATACCGTAAAGGGCCTTGTTCAATGCAGGTAACAGGTGCTTTGGAAATGCTAGCCACAGGATTCAGGAAGGACATGGGTCTTAAGTTTGTCCTTGGAGGAATTTTTGAAGTATTATACAGGAAGAGGGGAGAAAACTCATGGAATGTACATGTGTGCACATACAAGCAAGCAGGAAACAAAGCGAAGAGAAATAGAGAAGAAATATTTATTGTGTTAAGTTCTGTGTTAGGTGTTCTTCCAACAGTAATCCTGTTGGAATAGCTGGTATTTTTCCCATTTTACACATGAGGACTCTGGGGCTCAGAGAGGTTATGTAATTTGCTCAAGGTCACACAGCTACTGAAGAGATTTATTCATATCTATAAATGTCTGGTCCAGAGATCATGTTCTTTCTATTGTAACTGATATAAAGACCAGATCACCTCTCTGAGGGAGTTCAGGAGTCCGGTGTTCCCAAATGAATATTTAAAAATTGTTTCTTCTTGGGAGAGAAACTGATGCTACCATTTTTGCTTACTCAACTCCCAGCCTCCATGGTTCCCTCTCTGGGGGTTCAGCACCATGGCCAGAGCCCAGGGAGCCCTCCCTTTCCTCCTGGGCGGTGAGCTATGAACAGCGCCCCAGACAGAAGCTCCCAGGCCCTGGTCCCAGTCTTACCTTCCCCTAGCATTGTCACAGCTGCTGGTGGGTTGACCTGTGTCCTTAAGCAAATGCCACTGCCTTGGCACAAGCAAAGAGTCAGGTGCATGTGGTGGACAGGTGGCCTGTGCTGTTTGCCAGCCCTCCTGCTGGGATCTAGACCCAGATGTACACAGTAGAGGGAGTGCCCCTTCCATTCTGCCTTCCAGAGGCCCAGTCTAGAGTGTATGAGGATTGTGATTTATGACTTTGATTACCCTGCATTGGGGAATTATCTACGGCTGTAGGATTCCAAAGGATTCTGAGCAGGAACAGGATTCTTTCTTCCAGGTCAGAGTTCCCAAGGTCAGGTCTGTTCTGTTACTGTTGAATGGGGCCTGGAGCAAGTAGATTTGTCATGTGCTTTCTCACAGGAATAGACAAAGTGGGCCAAATGGTGAGAAAAGCACAGCAGAGCTGGCTGAGTTATGATGTGGGTGGGTTTGTCCCCTAGAATAAAGTGATTTTTTCATTCTTAGAAGGTTTTCACCTGCATAGTATAAAACCAAGTCCCCAGCTGGAGATCAAGACAACTTCTTGCTTATGCGCATGTGCACATACACACACACACATACACACACACTCAGGTGAACACATGCCAAGTGTCATGCCAAGGATGTGGATTTTGGAATTAGGTACATGGACTCAGGCCCTGTGGTAACACTACCAGCTTTCTGACCTTGAACTAGCTACCTCACTTCTGAGCTAGCTTGGATCAGCTCATGGATTATTGGATCCCTTATCTGTCAATGAGAGTAAATCATTATAATAATATGGGCCATAAAATGTTGTTGGGAAGATTTAATGGACAAATATCTTTAAAGCACATAGTGATTAGCTCCTAATAAGCATGCAGTAAACGTTACTTACGATTTTGATTTCTCAGAAAATGATTTCTGTATCCCAATTTTCTTTAGTTTACTCTCATGATTATTGGTAATGACTATGGAAAAGTCCTTATAGCAAGGAAAAATGATTAGCAAGTTAATTAATTGTTTGCACTTATGTTCAGATATCAAGGTTTTAAATTAAGTTTAGGTCAGCCGTAGCAGTAGTGCGGGTCTAAGAAATAATGAGTTGAGTTTGGCACCCTGTTCAATGCAAGACTTAGGAAAATCGAGCCATTCAGTGAAATTTACCAGTATGCTTTTATTTAACAATGATTGTGATCAAGGTGTAAGTCATTCCTTCCACTTTGCACAAAGAACTATAAGCAGAAACACAGTTCACAAGTCCTAATGCTAGTGATTATTCCTGAGAGTGCCAGCCTTTGGCCAGGCCCACGCATCCACGTGCTCTTTTATTCATTTGCTTCCCACTTGTTTCTCAAGTCTCAATTCAAATTGCATTGTCTCTATGCCCTCCTCAACTCAGTTCGTATTAAATCCCCAGCTCCTTGAGAATCTACATGAAACCAAGTGGGATGGGGGTTGACTCTGTATACTCAATATGAGATAAGAATTCTTATATTGTCTCTTCCTTGAGTAAGTCTACTTGGACACTACCAGATCTCTTCAGGAGAGAGGCCATGGAGTGTAGGCATGAACACTACATTTCCCGAACATTTTGCAGAATTGGGCAACAGAGGCCAAAAAACTGTGCATAGTATAAATTACAGAAAATGGTGGTGTAATGACATTGTTGGTGAATAAATTAAAGCCCTGAGTCATAAGGCCAGTAACAGAGAGGGAGCAGAGAAGTTTAATTAAAAGGAGAAAAGAGATGTTTTTAGCTGACACTGGAAGTGAGACACAGGTGGGGGCAGAGTGGGTAGAGAGGGCAGCTCAGAAGAGAGGACATGGATATTGCTGGCAGTCAGGGAAGGGAAGAAATGAGGCCAGTACTTCTGAAGCTAAGGAGGAGAGAGAGGGACAATGGGGAGAATCTTAGTGGACACAAAACAACATGGGCTTTGGCAGTAAAGATAGCTGTCATATGTACTCTGCAGACACAGAATAAGCTGGATGGAAGAGTTCTGATGAAGACAGATGAGATCCTGGAGAATAAGGAGTAAAATCAGAGGTGAACTGGATCTCCTTGGAGTCACAGCATTCTGGAGATTGTTCTCCAGTGTCATTTGTATCTGCAGCTGGCTTTTCTTATAAATACTCTTTGACTTATCCTTTGTAGGAATGAGAAGTAACCCAAGACATTTGGGGCGAGAGTGCTTATCTTGGGCCAGGGGGCGTGGGTAAGGCTGTGGCCAGCCTGGCTGCAGCCCACCACCATGTGGGTCCAGCAAGGGGTCAAGACCATGGGGGAAAATTCAAAGTCTGAGCCAGAAGCAATCCTTTCTGGACAAGAGTTCTTCCCTGGATTCCTCTGGAAACAGAGTAAATGAGCAAATTTTTATGGGGAGCTGCCTTTTTCACCCATACACCCAGCACACCCACATTTCCCAGCACAGTATAAGTACGTAATTAGTGTTGAATGATTGCATGAGCAGAGATGCCTTTTAAGATAGAGAAAGAAAAATGACACTAAAGCTGACTTGGTTTAGAGCATTTGCTCCTCTCTTTTGTTCACTGCTGTAAAGTGATACCCAGGTGGATGCACGGCACATAGTAGGATCTCAGTAAATAACACATTGTCCAAAGTGGGACACTTTGGAGAATGGAAGGGAAACTAACCTGATGAAATTCCAGGATAATAGATGTGAGCTGGGACTGTTTGGGCAGACCGGAATGAGTGGTCACTTGTCACCAGTACTTGATACAATGAATTAGTCTTGTATCCTTGGAACTATCTAAAAAAGAATGAAGGTCCTGCCTCCTGGCCACATTACCTCCATTTATGCTTGGGCTCATTCAATAAACATCTACTAAGCACCTGCTCTGTACTAGGTATCTTGCTAGGCATCAGGGAGACAACTAGAGGGAAAAGCTGTGGTTTTACTCCAGGATTCCCTCCATTCAAGAGGCAGCTAGACTTTTGAGAGATACATGATTTGACAGTGTGACCAGTGCTGAGCTAAACGGATGGATGAAATACTCTGGGAGCACGTGAGTGGGGAAAACCAGTCATCTGGAGGTGGTGGTCAGGGAAGGCTTCTCAGAGGAGGGATATATCAGTAAGTCATGGAAGATTGAGACCATCCTGGCTAACACGGTGAAACCCCACATCTACTAAAAAAAAAAAATACAAAAAATTAGCCGGGCATGGTGTTGGGTGCCTGTAGTCCCAGCCACTCAGGAAGATGAGGTAGGAGAATGGCGTGAACCCGGGAGCCCCTGCACTCCAGCCTGGGCGACGGAGTGAGACTCCATCTCAAAAAAAAAAAAAAAAAAAGAAAAAAGAAAAAAAGAAAAAAGAAAAAGAATTTGCCAGGCATTCTGGGAGAAGACCGAATGTCAAGGACAATTGTTCGGGGCACAGGGCTCATTATAGATCAGCTCAACAACGCCAGGCTGCTGGATGCTGGGAAATATTGTTGTGACTAAGACAAATGAACCATTAACCCCATAGATAATATGAATTGCTTGCTACCAGATATAATAGTATATAGTCCACTGGGGCTGTGATGGGGGAATTTCTGTATGAGTTGGGAACCTGGAGGAGGCGCACCTACCCTACATGGAGTGGTGTCCTTTCTAGATGCTGACATTGGCCCCTAAGGAGAGATAGGAGGTAGGGAGAGAGCCATCCAGATACTCAGGTGGACTGGGAAGAGAAGGTTTTGTGTTCCCTTTTTATACCAAGGGTATGGGGTACCTCTCACTCTTTTGCAACAAATGTTAACTGGGCAAACAGAGTGGCCACAGTGCTGGACCAAGGCAGCAACTGTTCTGTACAGACCTAGAAGGTCTAGAGGTCTCCGTGATGCTCGTGGAAGTCTCAGAATGAGGAGGGAAAGGCTGGGTGGAAGATACTGGAAAAAAGAGACAGGAAGCTGGAGAAGGAGAAAGAAGCTGGGGCACCCATCTGCCTCCCCATCCAGAGCTTTCAAATGTAATATTAAAATGTTCCTCATTATTTTCCTTGGATGAATTTGCTATCCTGATGATATTAATTATTCTTAAAGGTCAACAGCGCTCTTTCGAATCCCCTTCTGTTCTATCATGTAATCAGTTAATTAATTGGAAACCATTTAGCGCGTCTGCTGAATGAGCTGTCTGGTGCGAGTTTTCTTGTTTTGTTGCTCCTGCAGTGATGGTTCCCTCCTTGCTCCTGTTTTCTTTCAAGGATTTGGAAACTTCAGCGTGGGCCCCCTTCTCCCCTCTCCTTCTGCTGGCTGATCCCCCATTCATTCACAGTTGGCTTTGAAGGTGTTATCTCTTTAGCTTTTTCCTTTGTGAGTCCTTACTGGCAATATTAATTCATTTCCACTGAGTGCCTACCATGTGGTGGGCACTGTGAGGGGCATCCGTATGTGTTATTTCACTTGATTCTCACCACCTCATGTGGTAGAGATTTTGCTCCCATTTCAGAAGAGAAGAGAGTGAGACTCAGCATAGAGAAGTGAGCTGTTCATGAGTTGTCTAGCTAAAACGTGGCTGAGTAAGAACAGAACCTTCTGGAAGCCTTATATCCTGATATGCTGTGGCGCTGAAGCTTCAGAGTATCTGGGAGAGGAGAGTTGGGTCTTGTGATAGGGTTTTATTTAGAATTCTTAGTCCCAGGTGTTGCTGGTTCATTACAGGAGTGAGCATTTGAAATATGAAGCTAGAGCTCTGTCTTCCCCGTCTTTCTTTACTGTGCTTCCATTTTGCTCTTCCATTTTGCTCTGATGTACACAGAGGGCGTTCCTCAGCAGCTGGAGGGCAGATTAGAAGCAGGATTGCAGTGCTTGTGGTGAAAAATCTCTGCCAGCTCCTGAATATGCCCAGCACCCCAGCACGATGCAGTTACACGAAAAGGCCGACCTCTGCTGGACTCAGGAGCAGCTCAGCATGTTTGTTCAGCTGGGATCCCCTGCCCAAATCCCTCCTGGAGAGGGACTCAAGGATGCTCCAGCCCTGATGTGTCACTGTGTGATCACTCTACAAGACCTCTCCCTGCCTGGAGTATGTAGGTCATTTCTGGTTGACCTCTCTCCATGACTTTCCCTGTGCTCTCCTCCATGCTAGTGGATGGGTCTCCATTTTGTCATGGCTATCACACATGGTCCCAGTTAGTCCAGGGAACACAGTGAAAAATTGGACTCCAATTCCCCTCTCAGTGACCAGAACTTCAAGTCTTTCCAGACCTGGGGGTGAGGAAGGCTTTCTAAATTTTACCTAAGAATGGCAGGATCCTGTCCTAGTGGTGGTGACAGGCAGCGATCACTAGGAGCACAGGAGACAGGGCCCTAGTAATGTAGCCCCTCCTGCTAATGCTAGCAGGTAGTAAAGGGCACAGACTCTGCATCCAGACTGCTGGGGTTCAATCCCTGGCTTCCCCCACACAGCAGCTACTGACCCAGGGCAAGCTGTCTAACTCACTTGCTCTGTAATCTCCTCTCTGTAAAACAGAGATGATGATAATGATGATAGTAACATATCTCTCATAGGGTTGTTGCAATATTTAAGTGAACTCTTATATGCAAAACCCTTAAAGATAGCTGGCCAAGAGCAATCACCATGTTTGTTCTGCTATTATTGTTACCACCTCAAATACCTCTGTGACCCCAGCAGCCATGCATTGAGTACCTGCTATGTGCTAAGCACTGTGTTGGGCATTTGACATGCATTAATTTATCCTGATATTTAGAGTTGCCCCATAAGGCTTATATTATTAGAACTTGCATGGTCAAGATGAAGAATCTGAGGTCCAGAGAGATTAAATAACTTTCTCAGGGCAGGTCCCACAACTCAGGAGGGTCAGAGCTGACAGCCTAGCCCATCTTCGACAACCATTGCCTACTTCTCCCCTAAATGCTTTTCCAAACCCACACAGCCACTGTTCCCTTCCAGAGTAGTGTGCTAAGGACAGAATGAGCTTCTCCATAATACACTTGGATGGGGCTTTCTCCGCTGTCAGTTGCACATTGACTTGGTCCTGAAAGTGGATCTGCTACTACCTTGTTCCTCATGTGAACCCCAGGGGTGAGTCTCCTGGACAACACTAGGGTAGAAGGCCCCTAAAGGCCAATGGTGTACTCACATGTCCTCCTGGGCCCTGCTAGAAGTGGGGCAGAGGGAGTCCAGCTATGGCTTTTTACATGCGCAGGATCTGGTCTGGAAAAGTGGCAGGGCAGGAGGCCTGAGCTGCTCTGACTTAAAAGCACCTGAAGCCCCCAGGCAGCTGTCAGCAAAGCTGCCACTCTTCTGCGCTGGCCACTCCAGAGAGCAGCCTTAGAGAACCCTTTGACGCTATCCGCTGACTCTGCCCCAAGCTCCTAGGACAGTACCTCAGGCACTGAACTAAGGTTTCTGCTTCTTGGCTTATCCTCTAGCCTCGAGGGATCCCCCTCCTCAGGCAACCAGGGGTATGGGCCCCTCAGTGGGCCTAGGCACAACTGTGACCCCTTGAGTGTGGCTCTGGCTGGCCTGTTGCTACATGCTCATCTCTTCCCTCTCTCTGCCCAGCAGCACCCCTTTGACCATGGCTGGGGCACCCCTCCTCCCTCCGGGCTCCCCAGCTCCAGCTTTGGGTCTCACTCATTGGTTTGGATGCTCTTGTCCGAGTCCTCCTTTCTCCTCTCCTCTCTTTTGGGACCATCTCTCCTCATCCTGGGACCCTCGCTGCCCCTCTCACTTTCTCTGGTTTCTAGCCTCTGTCGTCCTCTAGGCTCACCGGGCATGCAGTTCAAACAGTGTGTGTGTGTGTGTGTGTGTGTGTGTGTGTGTGTGTGTGTGTGTAGGAGGCTGGGTGGGGTGGGGAGGCACAGATTCCTCTTGTAATTGAGTGCAGGAAGCGAGTGCAGGAGGCACTTTGGGCAGCAGGGACCTCCCTTTAGTCAATGTGCAGTGCTGTGACTGCCCTGCCCTGGACCACCCAGAGGCACGTCCCCACTGGAGATTCTCCATCAAGTTCCGGAAGGGGATTGTGAAGTCCCCTATGTGGTTATTAACAATGGGATTTGTTCCCAGGAGCCTGTGCAGGAATCTCTCGGCTCCCTGACAGGGCATCTCTTTGCATCTGCTCACATGACTCTTTCATTTCCTTATATATGTATATATGATTGTCTAATTTTTTAGGGCAGAGGGATTTGATTGGAGCCAAAGTCAACTTGCCCATGGGGAAAACAAAATTTCACCAGATCATTGGTTCTTAAAGTGTGGTTCCCAAACCAGCAGCATTAATGTCACCCAGGGAACCTCTTAGAAATGCAAATTCTCCAGGCCTGCTGAATCAGAAACTCAGGAGGTGGGTGGAGCCTGGCAGTTTGGTTTTTCCAAGCCTCCAGGTGATTCTGATACCCAGAATAGGAGAACCTTTCCCCTCAATGCTTTCTCAAACCCACACTTGGTCTGTGTTCCCTCTAACCTCTTATCTTGAAGGAGGGATTGGATGCAGCCTTGGCCTAATCAGGTTTCTTTATGAAAAGGCCCAGAGCAGCTTTCTGTTCACAGTTTGTTTTTAAGAGAGTCATAGATTTTCCTTTAATCTGAATAGTAGATCTTAGAAAGGGGACTGGTGTCTGGCCTGGCTAAAAGGTAATGAACAGGAATGTGCTTCCTCAGTCTGAAGAACAGCTTAGCACTCTTGCCCCTGCAGGCTCCCGCCAGCCTTCAGGGACCCTGGCTTCTCCAGCCCTGACAGCACGCTCCCTGGGCAGCTCTCTCCCAGCCAGGAGCATGGCCTGCAGCTGTACCTCTGTTCCCTTCTCCCTCTCTATCCCTTGCTTTGCTTTTGGTCCGTAGCGTGAGGGGTTCTTGATTTTTCCCACAGATGCTTTCTGCGTCTTTGTTTTTCTCTTGTCATGACAACTCTTGAGTAACAATGAATGTGATGTCTTGGCCACATCAGCACATCATGTGCTGGGGCGTCTCTGGGGCAGTTGGCTCCCACACCAGGCTTGGCCTCCTCCTCCCCAGGTGGGTGGATCACGGGTGAAAAGGCCCAGCATCTGCCTGGCAGCGCCCACCTGGGACTCCAGAGAGAGTTCACATGCTTCAGGGTAATTAGCCTTAGGTTAATTTGTCTGAAAAGAAACTCCCAAGGAGCAATGCCCACCCCCCACCCACCCTCCCCACAGAATAGTTTCAATAACACTCAAGGTCTGGTGCAAAGCAGACAACATGAAGAAACACAGTAGATTTTAAGGACTTTGGTGGCCTTGTGCTGCAGTGGAGACCCAGGTGCAGGTGGCCCATAGACCTCAGGGTGAGGGCCGCATCTTCCCTGGACCTCAGGCCCTGCCCAGGCATCTGTTACGTGGGCTGTAGGAGGCAGCACACGGGCACCAGCACATCCCTAGGGGAGCAGGTGCTGCCTGTTGTCTCATTACAGTAGGTCTCTACATTGCCTTGTGAACTCAGACTTTACTGAATAAAATAATGCCTGAATTCAAGGGGGTCACCGCCTGGACCTCCTGTATTTGTTTTAATTGTATGGGCGTGCTGTGGCTTCGGTGGTGACTGGCAGTGGGCAGAAACAGTGACAGAGCATGTTCACTGAGTGCCTACTGAGGGTCAGGCACTGTCAGCTGCCGTGTATACCCCATTTAATCCTCACTACGGCTCAAGCAGACATGCCCTATTATTATTCCCAACTTCCAGATGAGCAAACTGAGGTACACAGAGGTGAAGTAACTCACACAGAGTCACACAACATGAAGGCAGCAGTGGTAGGACTGGCACCCAGGCCCGTGAGATGCCAAAGGCCACGATCTTACCCATCCTGCAACGCAAAGGATCAGAAGTCACTCCTATAGCCAAGATTGGCCAAAAGGGGAGGATCCCTCAGCTGCCCTGGTTTGAGTATCAGGAGCTCTGGTGCCAGCCACCAGCCTCTGCTACCATCCAGCTTGGTCATCTTGGGAACTGACTTAACCTCTGGGATTCCCATTTTCCTCTCCCATAGTCAGAATCCAGGACTCCGGGTCCTGGCTCCAACACTGACTTGCCTGGTGACACAAACAAGTTATCTCCTCTCCCAAGTCCTCCTGGATCTCACAGTCTCGGCGTCCCCTGTGTAGGCCAAGGGTGATGGGCTGGGGGATCCCCACTGTTCTCCCACGTTCTGTGAGGTTCTGAGTGTGCTCCTCAGCCCAGAGACATGAAGATTTGTGCTGACACCGAGAAAAGCACACCTACTGGAGGGAACAGGGCAGGGCTGCTGGCTGTGGGACCCGGGCTTATAGAGTGAGCCCCTGGTCCTGCTCAGCTCCAAACGTGTTTCCCTCAGGAGGCCAGGGCAGGACAGGTCCTGCCGAGGCAGCACAGAGCAGAAGGGCCGGGGATCCTGAAGGGTAGAAACCCAAATGACCTTGAGAGGCAGGGAGGGGTCAAAGAGACAGAGCTCCTCAGACCTCCTAAGAAGAATTCTCAGTTTGTTTCCTGGTGGAGCCAGACTGAGACAGCTGGTGGGTAGGAGTGTGTGTGTGTGAATGTGTGTGTGTGGCATAGTGTGTAGTGTGTTTGGTGCATGTGAGAGAGAGAGGGAAGGAGAGAGAGAGAGCGTGAGTGCCTTCATCCTCCTTGACACTCGCTGGGAGAGTCTGGCTTGGCTGCGCAGTGGCTGTGTGAGTTCATAGCAGTGGAGAGGTTGACTTCACAGGGACAGAAAGAGGTCCCAGGATAGGTGGGTGGAGGAGGGCAATGGGAGGAGCAAAAGCCACACACTGCAGGGTACAGGATTGTCTTGGTCCCTAGGCCTTTTTCTGCTGTGGTCTCTGCAGAGCCTCTTTGTGCACTGTGGGTGCTTCATAGAAAGAAATGCTTCCCTCCAGTGTCCTTGGAAACTCGGGTTGGTTTTGGGTCTCTTCGGATGAGAGAGTTTTGTGGGACTTCCGTTGAACTTTCTATACGTTTTTTGAGCACTTACTGGGTTCCAGGTGCAATAAAGAATATAAAACTGAAAAAGAAAAGGTTGTCTTCAAGAAAAGCAACCTGGTGGGGAGGCCAACACAGGCACAGCTGTCACTCCAGGCCAGCAGTCTGAGACGCAGGCTGTGACAGTCGAGGCCCAAGAAAAATGCAGTGGGAGAAAGTGGAAGGAAAGAAGATTTTAGAGTGGGTGGCACTAGCTGTCTGCAGAGAGAACCACTCACACTGTGCCTCCAGGGTGGGGAGAAGGACATGAAAGGTGCAGAAAGCACAGGGTGCAGTGGTGTGGAGCAGGAGAAGTGCCAGGGAGCTCTAAGATTGCAGCCGACAGGGCGATGCCATTCTGTCCCAGGTGAGTTTTTAGGGTTAGCTATGGCAGTGGGGGCTGAAGGATGGGGAGAGGAGGTGGTATTGAGAGACTATACAGAAACAGGAGGCTGAGGTCACCTTGTGGAAGTACTTGAATTCCAAGGTGGAGTTTGGACTTGATAAGGTGGACCAAGCATTCTGGAGGAGTCCAGTTCTCTGTACCCACGTCTGGTCTCCCATGTGCCATGGTCCTTCTCTACCTCCTCAGCACATGGCAAGTCCTGACCTCTCTTTTCCTTCCTGCTCTGAGCTCCAGCCTGAGAGGATGCTGGCAGCTACTCAGTGATGTCGCACTGTGCTCTGGGACAACTGGAGTGATTTCCTTTTCATAAAACAAGCTATGTGACTGCTGGATTCTAGGATGGATTGGCATCTGGGGAAAGAAAACCTGACATTCCTTTGGAGAACTTGTAATGACAATTTTCTAGCTGCTGACTGCTTCTCTCTACTGGGGACTTCAGGCAATGTCTGGATTTTTCAGATGGTCCAGAGTTGTGTCTTCCAATATGTAGCCTTTGGCCACTCATGGCTATCAAGCACTTGCATTGTGGCCAGTTCAAATTGAGATGAGCTCTGAGAGTGAAGCACACATGGATTTAAAGACTTAGTACAAAAAAGAATGTGAAATACCTCATAGATACATGGATAGACAGATAGATGGATAGATAGATAGATAGATAGATAGATAGATAGATAGATAGATAGATGCGTAGATAGATTACATGTTGAATTGATGTTTTGGATATACTAGGTTAAGTAACATAGTGTTGCAATTAATTTCACCTCTTTTCACTCTTTAACATGTGACTAACAGAAAATTTCACGTGGTATTTTTGTCTTTTATTATATCTATATTGGAGAGTGCTGTTCTAGACAAGGGGTTGTCACACTTTTTATGAAAAGGGTCACATAGTAAATATTTTGGTCTCTGTTGCAACTGCTCAACTCTGCTGTTGTAATGTGAAAGTGGCCCTATTAGTTTCTCATTGCTGTTGTAACAAATTAACACAAAGTTTGTGATGTAAAACAATACAAATTTATTGCCTTACACCCGGAAATTCAACATGGGTCTCACTGGGCTACAGTCAAAGCATAGGCAGGGCAGTATTTCTTTCTGGAGGCTATAAGGGAGAATGGGTGAATGGGTTTTTTTTTTTTTTTTTTGCCTCTTCCAGCTTCTAGAGGTCACTCACTTTCTTGGCTTGTGGCCCCCTCTTCCATCTTCAAAGCCAGTAACATTGCTTGTCTTTGTACCTTCCTTCATTAGTCACATGGGTCCCTACTTTCTCTCTGCCTTCCTCTTCTACCTTTAATGCCCCTTATGATTACATTGGGACCATGGGATAATTCAGGATAACTTCCTGATCTCCATGTCTATAGGCTTAATCACCTCTGCGGTGTAAGTTAACCTATTAACAGATTCTCGGGATTTTGATGTGGATACCATTATTCTGCCTGGAACACAACCATAGACAACACATAAGCAAATGGACATGGCTGTGTTTCGGTAGAACTATAAAAACAGACTGCCAACCTGCAGGCTCTAGTTTGCTGACCCCTGGCTTAGAGAACATTTCTCTAAGGATGTTATGTGGGTATTTTTTTTTGGCTAGACACTCCATGGAGAAGATTCTATGCTCCAGTGAGTTTGAGAGACTCAGTTTGCCAGGTCCTTCTCTCATAGTAAAGGCTCTGAGAAGTTCTGCAGTAAATAAGCATGCTTAATTTTAATACAACAGTTTTCAAGCAATATGATCTTTTCCCCCTTGTAATACCCATGAACATATTACAGACCTCAGATTCCAGGAACACACTCTGGGAAACCCTGGTAGAGCCCAGAACAGGCTGCACAGAAAAAGCTGCTTCCAGTCTCCTGAGCTAAGGTCAAGACACCAGTCACGTCAGTTGAGATTTGATTAGAGAAAGCATTTTGGCTTCGTTAAAGTTCATTAAATGAGCCATCCAGTGTAATTTAACTGAATAAAAATGGCTCAGATGGCTTTAACCCCCACTCCCTTTTACAGCAATTTAATTGAGGGAAAAGCAAATATATCAATGATGTAGGAAAATATTTCTTGGCCTTCAAGAAGAACGTTGTGCAGCAGCACCTGCTTCCTTGCCATAGGCATTAGATTTTAATGGGTTGGCTCATGGTCCCTCCTTGGTGCTGGCAGCAGGCCTTGGTGACAAGATTATATGGTGCCTCCTTTCTTCCTATTGATTCAACCCAAGGACCCTTGCAGCAGCCACCCTACAGCTCCTTTGGTGGTGGGCTGCAGATACCTCTAGTGTGGGGCTGATGGTGCACAGAAGTCGGTCAAGATGGAGAGGAGGTATAGGTTCCCTGGCTCTTAGAGAAGTGGGCAGTAGGCTGCTAGCTCCATCCTTCTTCTGTGGTTTGTTCTTTTCTTTTGTAGCAAAGTCTATGTGGGGTTTGGTGCTGCATCAGGGAATTCTCTTTCCTTACAGATTTTTCATTAGTTCTGGTATAGAACAGCACTCTTTTCTTGCAGATTCTTCAGCAAAATCAAAAGAATCCGGGTATGGTGTGTCATGAGAAGGGGCTGGTGGTCTCCAAGATGATTGCTATGATCTGAACATTTATGTGCCCCCAAAATCCATATATTGAAGTCCCTCCTCTTCTAGGTGATGGTATTAGGAGGCAGAGCCTTTGGGAAGTGATTAGATCATGGGAGCAGAGCCCTCATTAATGAGATGAGTGCTCTATAAAACAGGCCCCCGAGAGCTAGCTAGCCCCTTCTACCATGTGAGATTTAAGTGAGAAGACATCTGTCTCTGAGGAGGTAGATCCTTGAACCTGCTGCCCCATTGATCTTGGACCTCTTAACCTCTAGAACTAAGAAATAAATTTCTGTTGTTTATAAGCCACCCAGTCTATGGTATTTTGTTATAGCAGCATGAATGGATTAAAACAAAAACCAAGGAGATACCTCTTTTATGGTGAGAAAAAAAGAGGCTGGGCATGGTGGCTCATGCCTGTAATCCCAGCACTTTGGGAGGTTGAGGCAGGTGGATCACTTGAGGTCGGGAGTTCGAGACCAGCCTGATCAACATGGAGAAACCCAGTGTCTACTAAAAATACAAAAAATTAGCTGGGCGTGGTGGCACATGCCTGTAATCCCAGCTACTTGGGAGGCTGAGGCAGGAGAATTGCTTCAACCCAGGAGGCAGAGGTTGCAGTGAGTTGAGATCACACCATTGCACTCCAGCCTGATCAATAAGAGTGAAACTCCATCTCAAAAAAAGAAGAAGAAGAAGAAAAGGAATAGATACTTGATGATGTTAGATCTTAAGAAAGAGGGAATTGCACCTTTCAAAATGCTGCCTTTGTGGATGAAAGAAATAAGAAATAAGATTTGCACCATGATTATTGCAGCCAGCAAGTCACAGACCCTGGGAGCTTGCAGGATTGGGACTTGCATTCATTGTTTTCTGGTTAGCTGTGCTGGATGCACCAAGACCAAATGGTGCTCAAAAGAGTGCCTTTCTGCAAGCAGCAGAATGAATCCTCCAGGAAGAGTCAGTGACTGTGGCATTTATATCTGGGATGCAAGCCGAGCATGCCTCTGGTTCTCTGTTATCTCATTTAATAACCTTTTTGCAGCAGGAGGCTGGAGTACACCCAGGGGGTGGACAAGTGGGCAGATACCAGATTAGATCTTAGTGGCTGGAACCTGATTGGGAGGCTGGTTCCCTGGAGCCACCAAGCATAGACAGAGCAAGGGGGTGACAGAAAACCATGACTTGGAGGCTTTCAGGGATCACAGTAAGGCAGCCAACTTGGCCATCAAGGCCTCAGGGCAAATGAGGGGCTGAGAACAGGTATATTAGTTTGCAATTGCTGCTAGAACTCAATGCCACAGTCTGGGTGGGTTAAACAACATAAATTTATTTTCTCACAATTCTAGAGGCTAGAAGCCCAAGATGAAGGTGGTGTTGGCAGGGCTCATTTCTTCTGAGGCTTCTCTTCTTGGCTTGTAGGTGGCCATTTTCTCCTCCCTGTGACTTTACATCTTTTCTTTATGTCTGTGTCCTAATCCTCTTCTTATAAGGACACTAGTCATATTGGATTAACGACCACCCATATGTCCTCACTTAACTTTAATTAGCTCTTTAAAGATCACATCTCCAAATACAGACACAATGGGGGTCAGGAATTTTTTTTTTTTTTTTTTTTTGAGATGGAGTTTCACTCTTGTTGCCCAGGCTGGAGTGCAATGGTGCAATCTCTGCTCACTGCAACTTCCGCCTCCTGGTTTAAAGCGATTCTCCTGTCTCAGTCTCCCAAGTAGCTGGGATTACAGGGGCCCACCACCATGCCCAGCTAATTTTTGTATTTTTACTAGAGATGGGGTTTCACCATGTTGGCCAGGCTGGTCTCGAACTCCTGACATCAGGTGATCCACCTACTTCAGCCTCCCAAAGTGCTGGGATTACAGGTGTGAGCCACGGTGCCCGACTGGGTTAGGATTTTAAAAATGAATTTTGAGGAAAGAAAATTCAGCCCATTACAACAGAAAACACTCAAGTGAGAGGGACCAAGGAGGTATGGAGGTGGAGTGAGCATCCAGGAGCGAGAGTGGCAGTGCACAGGTGAGGCAGTCTGGTTTAATAGCTCAGAGATGCAGAGGACCTGCAGCCAGCAATCCCTTACACATGCAAATTCTAAGACATACCTGCCCATTAGCCTGCCTCTGCCAGTAGAAGAGGAGGTGCTTCCAAATATCAGCCCCACTATTAATCCAGGAAATCCACAAATCCTTCCATTTTCAGGACCACTTTTCAGATGGGGCTTACTGTCTCAACTCTCAACCCCCAAAGGGGCAACAGGTTGGTTTCTCATCTGGTTGGTTTCTCTTGGCAACAGGGTCCGTCTTGTTGACCCT
Source organism: Mandrillus leucophaeus (assembly GCF_000951045.1). Lineage (NCBI taxonomy): Eukaryota > Metazoa > Chordata > Mammalia > Primates > Cercopithecidae > Mandrillus > Mandrillus leucophaeus. The sequence continues at coordinate 756,233 of NW_012103109.1, read as the reverse complement.
TTTGTAACAACAGGGTTCCCAGGGTAGAAGGTGAAATCCTCCCCATTTGTGGGCTCCGTTCCTGCCGTAGTTGGGTGCCACCATTAGGAAGGTCATACGACTGCTTACTGTGCCAAGGTTTTTACTGGTCAGAGGAGAGGTTGCCTGGGAGGACCCCTGTTCGTTATGGGGTTAATGCCAGAGGTGACATCTCAGCTCTGTTGTTCCTCAGGGCCCAGGGTTCAGCCATCTGTGTGTCTGGCTCCTTGTTCCCGGAGCACCCAGTAGCCACATCATCATCGTTTATTACCTCTGGACCCCAGAGTCTGGTCTGTGAGAGGGCCAGTTGTGCAGCACAAAATTAATGGCTTTGTTTGGAAGTCTCGGGCGAGAGATAGAAGAGGCAGTGTCACGGAACTTGATTTTGGGAGTTTGATGCATCGTCTCGTAAAATCTTGCTCACCAAATTAATTCAACGGTCAGGTGGCTTGGAAACTGGCCATTGACCCAAGCAAAAGTCAGAGACGGGTGATAATGGATCTATTAGGGAGGAGGCCCACGGAAAAGGCTGCCACAGGGCTCAGAGGCAGGATGGTTCTTAATTAAACTCTTGTCTGATGAGCAGAGTAACCAGCTCATCAATAATTGATGACAGGTGCATATAGGTGAGGCCCCAGCTAGAAGAAAAAATCAGGGGCAGTGAGTTCCGAGTGGGTGGCAATTCATATAGAAGCTTCTTTATTTACCCTGCACCATGAGAATTTATCAATGCCGGTGAGGGCAGGGTGGCCAGAGGCATGCTCTGCTTGTTTTGTGGAGTGTATATGTTTGCCTTACTTCTTGTCTTTTTTGTATAAGTTCATTCCTGGGGCTTAGTGCTTCTACTGTGTGTCTGGCAGGGCATTGTGTACAGTTGCAAGGGTTGTGCACCCTGCACTCCTCCCTGAACTTGTGTAATACAGTTTCCAGTCTCCGCAAACAGGCACTGGGTTTTCTGTGTCTGTGGGCAGAGCACATGAGTGCTTCAGTCCATTCCATCCATCCAAAGAGCCAGAGGAATCCAGGTGGGGCTTGATGGGTGGGGGAGGGGCAGGGGGAGATGAAGCCGAGATAGCTCTGGGAGAGCAGGAGCCCACTTTCCCCTTAACAGGTGTCTCAGGACCCCTCCCTCCTCTAACTTGTAATAAGGCAATAATGCTATTTCTTATTCTTTATTTGCCCAGAATGTCTGTTATTTTCTTTCTTTCAGAATCCAATTTTCTTTTGACATTTCTGCCTAATGTAGCAAAGCATGACCTTTGTGAGAGGACATCACTGGCAGCCTGCTCTCTGCCTCGGGTTCCCCAGGACTCCTGGCAGGCTCCCTGCCTGCTTCTCCCTCGGAGATGGGCAGGGCTGCCCATTTCACCTGGGCTGTTCCTGTCTGCTGTCTTGCTAGTTCCCACCAGTTGCTTTTGTACCTTACCAGGGGCATGTTCTTCAGGGCTCAATGAGTCTGGGCTTTCTGACTGCCAACTACCCATTGGATACAGCTTCTCAGCTTCAGGACCATGGGTTTTGTTCAGGGAGGCACTGGAGAGGGGTAGGGAGCTAAAGGCAGGGGACAGGCACCTTCCCAAAGTGCTGCAGTGATTACCTCGTGGATTTGGAAGTTGGGGGCTTGTCCAGCTTTTGCTGCTGTGATGCTCTTGTGCATAGAGTAAACCAGGCAAAATAAAGCAAAACAGAAGATTTCTACGTAGATGAATCAAACACTTAGATTTAATAAAACCTCATAAAGCCTAATGGCAATGGAGACTCAGAGCAGTACTAAATCCTGTTGTCCTGAACCCCAAGTTTGAGCTCCTGGTCTATTAGGGTAGGGTCATGACTCAGTGGGAGTGTGTGTCTGGTCTCCAGCTCCACCCTTCTGAGCAGGAGCTGAGCTGCTCCATGGGGCTTTGCCCAGGTGGTGTCCTCAGGTGGTCATCATTGCAGTTCTTTTATCACACCTTTCTTTCTGATCGGTGGAGGAACAGTGAAAGTTTGTAGGAATAAGATGTATAGTCATTAGGGGTTTTGTGAAGCTGAGCATGATGGATGGCTTAGGTGTATAGGCTTTTAGTGAGCATATGCTATCATAACAGAGGTCTCAGCCTTGCAGAGAGGAGGTTGGTGACAGTGTAGGGCCATGGGGACTATCCTAGAGGCTTAAAAACTCTGAACAGAGAGAGTGCTGGGTACGGGGAAGACAGCAGAACAGTAAACTTGGGAGACATCTACCTACGTTTCTTTCCCTTCTCCTCCAGTCACCTGCACCCCCAGCATAAGACTGCCTCCCCTGCACAGTAATGGGCCGTCTCAGGGACCCAGCCAGTTCAGGCTGAGTTAGAACCAAGCCACCTCACCAAAAAGGGCTGCATCCAATGAGAAGGGGAAGCCATGTATCTTTGGTTTTTCTTGTATTTTTGTGTCTACCCTGTTATGAACTGGGTAGACTCTCTCCCTATGTGATCTTACCCAGCCTCAACCTCTCCCATGAGCTCTAGACCCAGGAATCCAGCAGGCGATTTGACTTCTCTCTTTGGATAGCTAACAATGTTTCAAACTTGATATCTGCAAGGGGAAGGTCTCTATCCCATAGCCTCCATGTGATCCTTTGGCAGGCTTTCTCATTCTACTCAGTGATGTCACCATTCACCTGGCCACTCAATGATGTCACCATTCACCTGGCCACTCAGTTCTCTTTCCTCTCCAAAATCCAATCCAATAGGAATCCTGGCAGCTCTACCTCTAACACTTATCTTGATCCATCAACTTGATTATCTCCACTCCCTTCTCTTGGTTGGAAGACTGTAGCAGCCTCCTAACTGGCCTGCCAACTTCCAGTCTTGGCCTTCTATTTTTAAAAATGGTAATTAGACCATGTCACTTCTCTGCTGAAAACCATCCAATGCCTTCCCACCACTCTTTAATATCAAATCCAAACTCCTCCCTATGGCCAACAAGTGTGGCGTGAATCCCTCTCCCACTTATCCCAAAGCACTCCTCAGTCCTTCCTGACTGACTTCCTTCCTGATCCCCTGGATCTCTCAGGCCTTGACATTTGCTACTTTCACTGCCTGAAACACTCCTCCCTTGGTACTCAGCTCTTTCTTCTTCTTGGCTCAGGACCAATGCTACCTTTTCAGAAGGCACTTCTCTCTGAGCCCTTCCCACTCCTGTATCAGTTACTTATATCACGGTGTTGATACTCTTCCTTCTGCTTTTCATCTCTAACTTGAATATAAGATTCCAGAGAGAACTTCCCTTCCCCCTCAATGGTCAACCCCCTCATTCCTCAGTGGAGCCTCAATAAATATTTATTGTAGAAGTCATCTAAATATAGGTGTGTGTGTAAGCATATGTATGTGTATAAACAAGAGTCTGTGTTTGCCTTTAGTACCTACAGGTTTAATAGACACAAGTATACACACATCATGTTTGTGTGGATAGATATTTACCTAAATGGAATCAGCACTGCCATTTGTTCCCATCAGTAGATGAGTACATTGTTCCTGGGATGCCACTTCAATTCTAGCAGTGTCTAACTGCTGCCTTTAAGGGCTGTTATCACATCAAAAGTTGTTTGCTGAGCCTGGCAAAGTAATAACCGTGGGCGTGTTTCTTCTTTTATCCAGAAGACTAATGGCTGCTCCTTTCCCCTGTACATCCTAATGAGAACAATTAAATAGCCATTAGGAGGAGAACAGACGTGTGAACAAAAGGCTGATGTCTTGATCATTGGTGGGCATGTTTGCTGGGAGAGACACTGGCTAAATGGAATTGTAGGTGACCTGCAGAGTTTTTCGACCTGTGTGCATGTTAAGAATGCTAGTGGGCTTATCTACCCTGAGAACTCCCTGTCCTCTTAGAGAAGGATGGCTTCACAAAGGCTCTGTAAACTTTTATTGTGGGGAGGGCATATGGGAGAATGACCATAATAATTTAATGGTTTCTTTGATTTGTAAAATCTTGCCCTTTAAAAGGCCTCAAAAGCCTATCCAAACCTGATCTATGGCCTCAACTATTAGCAGATGTATCACTAGCCTAGCAGAATGAAGAAGAGGGAAAACATAGCCAGGCTCCAGTGAAATGACTAAGCTTACTACCTAGAGCATTATTTGTGCCAGACTTGTTTTAAAAATTTCCCTTTATTTGTCAATCTTGCAGAAACCTGTCAAGTAACCGGCTCACCACACTCTCGTGGCAGCTCTTCCAGACGCTGAGTCTTCGGGAATTGTAAGTTTGGTTTTGAAGACTGTCCAGGTACTGAAGTGCTGGTAATGGGTGAATGGGGAGAAGTGTCAAGCAATGGAACTACCTGAAGGCTGAGCATACATCTACTTGAAGAGCCTCCTTGGGTTGGTTGACATAGAATGTACGATATTCAGTGACAGCAATTAACCCTGTCACTTGACTTCTGATGCTCTTTCTGGGCACAATCAATTTCAGAAGACAGGAGTCTCTTCTCTTATCATGACTTAATTTTGTGATCTGTAGGTAATTAGTTATAATAGTATAGATATTTATAATAAAGAATTTATAACAAATAACATTCATAGTATGTAACTTGATAGACTGTTAGGTATGCTTTCATTTATATAACCTTAGATTTATCATCATAAGAGTCATAAGAGGTAGATATTATTATTCTCTGCATTTTATGGGTAACAATTCTGAGCCCTAGAAAGACATGCGAGACTCAACTAAGAGCACATTTCTAGGGACTAGCCAAGCTGGGACTTGAACCCACACCTTCTGACTTCAAAGTACGTGTCTTTTCACCACTCATAATCTTCTTCAGCATATTTGGCTTGAGTATTGACATGCAAGGGGTTTGAGGAGGCCATATATTTTTTCTATCAGCGTGTGGACTGCTTAACCTTGCTGTGGTCCAAGGCTGATCAGGGCACCCCTATCCCAGCCAGTCATTCTGCACAAACAGATGTAAGCTGGATGAGTGAACATTCATGACTACTGCTGGAAAAAATAACTCATGTTGATGAGTGAGTCATCGGGGTCATCTCTGTGCATGAAGGACATCATATTATGTTGAGGGTATAAATCAAGCAATAAATTGAAAAGGAATTGAGGCATGGATCAAGTTAGGGAGTCAGGGTTCCAGAGACACCACTCATGTGTTCCCTCTTATTTGGTGACGCAGATCCAAATTCATTGAATGCAGATTGCTTTACTCTACCAAGAGGCAATGACCTTGGACCTCTGCCTATGCCGTTGGCCTTTCAACTTGTTCTCCCTTCACCTAGCAAGACCTGACTTCATGGATGTGTCAAAACCTTACCTTTTCAGACCCAGCTCTTGATGCTTTACATCAAGCATCCCAATAACCTATTACCCCATGATGACCTTGTATACTGTAGGTGGAAAAGATAAATTAACATGACTACTACAATTTACTACTAACACTGATTTCTGAGTTCTTCCTCTGTGCCAGGCATTGTGCCAAGCAATCTATTAAGTTGTATACTTAATTTACTTTAATCCTTATGGCAATTCTGTAAGTAGGAATTATTACTATCACTTCACTTTGGAGGACACTAAGATGCTTAGCAAGGTTAAGTATCCTGTTTAAGGTCACTCACTGAATAGTGGCAGGGTGTGGACCCAAAGCCTTGACCACTGTGCTCAACTATCTCCCAATGTTTTCAGTCTGTTTCCAACACAACGATCTATTCTACGATAATTTAAAAAAAAAAGACATGATTGTGGTCTTTCTGAAGTTACCCTAGAACTGACTGAGGGCCTTGGAGGATCTCTTTCTTGGGTGTCTTGCATGTAATTATTCTGGAACCCGTCGCCCCTTCATCTTCAGGAGACCAGGGATGGCATCTCTCCAGGGAACACAGGGGGTCTGCTGTTGACTGAATTATTGAGAAAATGTTCAGTGCTCTTTCTAAAAAATTATTGGATGTGAAATCAATGGTGTGCTGCTGCCCTGGTGACCTGTTTCGTGGAGTTTTAGAAACAGTCATTCCGTAGATATATATTTAAAGAAAATGTCAGATTTCTCCCAGAGGATCATGGGATTCTGCATTCATCTTTGCCTGGGATCAATACAACAGTGAGCTAGATGTGACTTATGGAGGAATGAAGACATTCCCTCCAGTGTGAGTCAGTGTGTGAGTGCCACCATGTCCATGGTACATTTATTTCTGTCATATTGTTAACTAAGAAAAAATTATATTAGAGAATAAAGAAGCCCCCCCTCTAAGGAGCAGTCGCCCTGGTAGGGGTCTAGTTTTTGAGGAAGAATTGAATCTTGAGAGAGAAAAATTTATCTTTTGGCTGGAGGGGCCGCGTGTTGGCTCTTAGCTGTGGCTATGATTAAAATCCAAACAATCCCAGTTCCTGGCAAATGGAAGAGGGGGTAGTATTTTCTTGTCTGACTTCCTGATTAGTCCACATGGCGCCATCTGCCATGAGCCATCTAGACTGCTAGGGTCTGCCTGATGGAGCCTGTGGGCTGGGGTGTGGGGATGGGTTGGGTATTTCCAGGAAGAAAGAATTTTGGCCCTGGAGGAGAAAGGGCTCAGTGCGTTGTGGAGCCAGGAAAGCCACAGACCAGAAGTGTGAGACTTCAAGTGACCCTCTGCAGGGACAGAAGAGGTAGAGGGTGCACAGCAATTCCTTAGCATGTTTCTTTCCATCATTAAGGACCTCTGCTGTACCCCAACCAGCCCCTTGCCCAGTAGAGGATCCTTGCTATAAGAATGGAAGGTCTGAGTGTCCACGACTTTTCCAGTAGGACAGAAGGAGAAGGAAGAGGCATATCTGGAGCACCTCATGTGTGTGAGGTTCTGTCTCATCCTTGGAACAATCCCACAGGGAGGTAGCCATATAACCAGTGTTACAAATGAGGGATTTGAGGCTTAGCTAAGTTAAACAGCTAGTTCAAGATCACATGGCTAGTAAGTGGTACATCTGGGAATGAGTGTTATGATTTTTATTATTATCACTACCCGGATCTGATCTGCTGTTTCCAAAGATGATGCTCTTTCTTTCACCTGACTCAAGCAACACACTCTGCATGCTCAGCCTCTCCTTCCAGAAGCCCCTCTCAAGATGGCGGGTCCCTTGAATGGAATCAAAGGAAACAACCAACCAAACAAACAAACAAACAGGTTACCATCTCAGAGCTCCTGCAGTGCACCAAGACTCTTCCTCTACTTTCTCTCATTTACTTTTGTGGGATGAGGGGGATGGTCTTGACCAAGCCCCTGGCTCATGACTTCCCCTCTGTCCAGGGGGGCGTGCCTCTTATTGAGTGAATTGGAAGCATCTTCCATGATCTGCCTTACAGTAGCCAGCATGGTTTCAGTGGCACAGGTTGGAAAAATTTGACTTGGCATTGTGCAGTGCTCTCAGAAGTTTCTGGTTATGGCAAGATGATTTTTTTTTTTTTTTTTTTTGCTTGCGGAGAAGATTGTCCAAAAATCAGAGCAAGAATCAGAGAGATTGTCTTAGAGATAAAGAATGAATTAGGAAGAAAAGAAGCTTAGATTCTGAATCTCAAGATACAGTTTAGGCAATGGCAAGAGGTCCCAGAGGATGTAGACCCACAGCACAGAAGCACTCCAGCAGTGCCCCAAGGACCCTTAATTTATCTTGAACAGGCTTCTCTGAATACCCTGCATGCACGGAGCAGACATGATTAAAATAGATTGGAGTATTTCATTTTCTTTTAAAGGAAAGTAATAATTACCTCTGGTATCATTTGAAGATTTAATCGACTTGGTAAAATATTAACTCAGTAGCGGGGATGGGTTTGGGCTGGTCCTGGTGCATTTCTCTTCCCAGTCTTGGCTGTGAAAACTTTCTACAGCTCTTGGAGACGTCACTAAACAATAATGTTACTGATAGTATTACTATAGTGATCATTTCTGGCCTCTTAGTAGTTTCTTTTTGTTCCCAGATCATGCTAACATACATTATCGTGAATCCTCCTAATAAATTTGTGAAGAAGGAAGGTCGAGCACAATGATCCCCATTTTACTGGTGTTAAAAGAGAACCTTAGAGAGTTAAGTTATTTGCTGTATTAGTTTCCTAGGCTGCTTTAACAAATTACCACACACTTGCTGGCTTAAAACAATAGAACAGGCTGGGCACGGTGGCTCATGCCTGTAATCTCAGCACTTCAGGAGGCCGAGGCGGGTGGATCACGAGGTCAGGAGATCGAGACCATCCTGGCTAACACAGTGAAACCCCGTCTCTACTGAAAATACAAAAAATTAGCCGGGCATGGTGGTGGGCACTTGTAGTCCCAGCTACTTGGGAGGCTGAGGTGGGAGGATGGTTTGAGCCTGGGAAGCGGAGCTTGCAGTAAGCCGAGATGGTGCCACTGCACTCTGGCCTGGGCGACAGAGCCAAACTCTGTCTCAAAAAAACAAACAAAACAAACAAACAAACAAACAAAACAATAGAACATTATTGTTTCACCATTCTGGAGGCCAGAAGTTTGAAATAAGGGAGTTGGCAGGGCCATACTCCCTTCAAAGCCTTTGTGGGAGAACCCGTCCTTGCCTCTTCCAGTGTCTGATGGCTCCTGGTGTTTCTTGGCTTGTGGCAGCATCACTTCAACCTCTGACTCCATCTCATATGCCTGCCATCCCTGTCTCTTTGTCTTTAATCTCCATCTTCTTTCTTTTTCTATTTCATTTTATATTTTTGAGATAGTCTTGCTCTGTAGCCCAGGCTGGAGTGCAGAGGTGTGATCTTGGCTCACTGTAACCTCTACCTCCCAGGTCCAAGTGATTCTCCTGCCTCAGCCTCCCAAGTAGCTGGGATTACAGGCATGCACAACCACACCCAGTTATTTATTTATTTTTTTTGTATTTTTAGTAGAGATGGGGTTTCACCATGCTAGCTAAGCTGGTCTCGAACTCCTGGCCTCAAGTGATCTGCCCGCCTTGGTCCCCCAAAATGTTGGGATTACAGATGTGAGTCACTGTGCCCAGCATGTCTTTCTTTTTTAAGGGTACCACTCATTGGATTTAAGGCCCACTTGAAATCGAGAGTGATCTTATCCCTTGATCCTTAACTTGATTACATCTGCCAAGACTTTATTTCCAAATTAGGTCACATTCACAGGTACTAGGGGTTGGACTTGGATATATCTTTTTGGAGGACACAACTAAACCCAGTATATTCACTCGAAATGACACAGCTGGCCCAACTCAGATGTTTGGTTTGTGTGCTTTTCCTACCATCTGACTGCTGTTATCTCAAGGAGGCCTGTGCTGATGTCTTCATCTTTTGGGAATCCTGTACTGGGTGACAGCAGGGCTGTCCTGGCTGATCTGGGTCCCCTCCTCATTTTCCACTGCCCGGCCCCAGGACTGCCACTGGCATTGTTGATACGCTGCAGGGAAGAAGAAAACCACTAGAGTGATGACCGGAGGGAATCAGTGTTTTCTAAATACCCAGTGGTGGCCTTGGCTGTGCTGCAAGGTGCCTATCCTTACAAGCTCAGATGGGGCTGAGTTAATCTGTGGGGAGCCCTCAGGGCCCTGCGATTACACCCCAGGCCATCTTGGGGCGAGGGCTGGATGTTGGTAAGCTTTGCCTTGCAGCAGCTGCTGCTGTATTATTCATGGAACCACCTGCATTATTCATGAAGCTTGGAAAGCCATGCTTTAGGTTCCACAGGACTGCACCCAAAGCCCTGGCTAAAGGCTCCCCTGCTTGAGACCTGGTTCAGTGGGAGGAGGGACACAAGATGGACAGCATCATTTAGACTTAGGATGTGCCGGTCTTTGCTTCTTGCCCACCTCACCATTTGAATCCTCTCTTGTCCAGATACAGACGATTGTGAATTTGCTCAGTGGGCTGTCTAGGGTGTCATTGTTTTAAGACTCAAAATGCTTTCTGCTGTGTGTGTGTCTTGTTCTCTTGGAGGACAGTCCAGAGGGATGGGGGGAAAGCCCCACAGGTCTTTTGCAGTTTCCCATAAACTCAGTTGGAACAAAGGACCAGGTTTCAGGGTGCATCCCAGCTGCTGGATCAGGTCCTGTAAGCAGGACCCTGGGGGGAAAGGATGGAAGGAAGCAGAAAATTTGTACAAAGCCTTTGCCTGGCAGCATCCTTGGCACATTCCAAACATCTCACCTAATTCTCCGACCAGCCTCAGGACATTCTGATGCTGTCTGCCTTTGGGGGGCCATGAGATGCTGGGATGTGCAGCAGTGCAGGGACCAGACGGGAGGCAGCACCACATCAAGTGCTGTGTGACTTGCGGCAATGCAGCCAAGCCCCTCGCCTGTCTAGTCTTTTCCACCCAGGTGGATAATTTGTATTTTTACACCTACTTAATAATGAATGACTGCATCTTGTCAAGTGAGCAGCTGGGAAAATCCAGGCTGACCTGGTTCAGTTCGCATATATTCAAGCATCTGGACCCTCCTTGTCATTCCAGCAGGGTGGCCAGGCCTCTCCTTGCAGCCCCCACAGTGTGAGCCCACACCGCACCACCTCCTCCAGCCTCTCTTTCCTGCACACACTGGGCAGCTCATCTGACCTTCTGCTCTCCTTTTCGTGAGGGTTAAGTGAAATAATGCGTGGAAGGCATTTAGTCTAGTGTTGGCACTATGGCGAGTGCGATGCTAATATTATGATCCTATAATGTCTATTACTTCCCTCTCATTTTTTCCTGCCTACCTTTTCTGTTTTTGTGTCTCATGTCCAGTCACACAGGCATCTTGACATAACCCCAAGGCAACACCTCCAAGGCTTCTTGACCTCATCCTTCCCTTTCTCCTTCTAAGACCTTGATCTCTCCTTCCCCAGCCTCACCCCCATCCCAACCTCATTTCTAATGTGTCCTCTCTTCCTTTTCGCTGGTTCTTTCTCTTCTGTTTTGAACCAAAGACAGCTCTCCCTGCCATTGATTTCCTGTCTCTTGGAGCTTAAAATCTTGGGGTCATCTTTCACTTTTTCCTCTTCTTTTATCCCCTACAAAGCACCACGTACCATTTTGCCTTCCTTGTGATGTTTACTGGATCTTCTCTTCCCTCTCTCCAGTTTTTCTCACTCCACTCTAGGCCTGTATTAACTAGGCAGAAGTTCTCAAGTGGTGATCCAGGGTGTCCTGGGGGGCCTTAAGACCTTTTCAGGAGACTGTGAAGTAGAATCTATTTTCATAGTAACATTGAGCCATTATTTGCCTTTTTCACTCTCACCCTCTTATGAGCGTACCGTGGAGTTTTCCAGAGGCCACAGGACGTGATAACATCATGGCTCTGATGAGGCATGGAGTTTGTGCTAATGTATTCTGGAGTGTTACATCTTTCTCAGGGTTAATTTCTAATGGGTAAATAGTGATAGACATGACTCACATAAACAACAGCTCTTTGAGGCCCTCAGTAATTTTTTCGGGAGAGTGAAAGGAGTTCTGAAACTAAAAGTTTGAGAATTGACCTGGACCCTGCCAGTCTATATGGTGCCTATGTGTGAGTTACAAAAGATGCCCCATCTGGATGCATGTAGCTGTGGGTCAGGGTTACAGCTGGGTCCGGCCAAGAGTGTGCAGAGTGGATTTTATCCTCTGTTTATCCCTTTGGTTGAGTACTTTGAGAAATGCTCAAACTACACAACTGTACATGTTGACCCGTTGTTTATAAGTAATCCTAACTGGCTTCTCAGTCTCTAGTTTTCCTCTTCTCCAGCTTATCCTGTACTTTATTGTTGGATTTCTCTTTTTACAGATTTCTTTGTTCATATTGTTCTCCAGTTCTAGAGGCCTCAATGGTTTTCCCCTGCCTCCTGGATAAATTCCAAATTTCCTGATGTGGCAGTAAAAGTCCTCTACTATCTGGCTTCCACTCGCCCTTCCAGCTTTATTTCCCAGCACTCCTCAACACATTCTCTGTCCTGCTAAGCCTTTCTTTTCTGTTTTCACACCTTACTTTCAACTTCCCTTTGCCTTTGTTACTTCCTTCTACTTACCCCCAGCCCCCGTGCCACCTCCCCCCGCCAACCTGGTCTTTGCCTACATGAGCTCCTGAAGTCAGGGCTCCTAGCTTGCTCCACTCTGCTTCTCCCATGCACCCAGCAATGCCTTGCACATGACAGATGGGGTGGAGAGTACATGAGTTTTGAAGTCCAGCACACTGAGGTTTGAAACTGTGCTGTGTTGCACACCAGCCAAAGGACCTTGCACATGTGACTTAACCCCTCCAAACATCAGAGAGGGCCCCTCCCTCCTTGCAGTTTTGGCCATCTCCCAGGGTTGTTGTAAGAAGCAAATGGCTCAGTAAGAGTTCTTTCCGTTTCCTTCACCTTTCTGACAGAGTACCATGTGCAGAGAGTACTTTTAGGCTAAGAGGATGATACCATGTAGGGGTATTTACACATTCTGCCTCTGGTGTCTTAGTAACTAGAAAGCACTGATTCCTTTCCCCAGGGGCCTCACATTTTCCTGAAAGCTGATTAATTTTGATGCATGCTTAACTATTTTGGAGTTTGTCAGTTATCAAAAATATCCTAGGTCTTAGTGTGGTGTGCCCAAGTGCCCCTCCCTCTGCGTTCCAACAGATTCATCTCCTTGATGGTCCAGAAAGAGAATCATGTTTCCTCTAATGATCCAAGCATTCAGATTTATCTGGTGCTCTTTACTCTGAGTTTTGGATTGATTAATGCTGTTCATCCTCTCCTTAATAATCCCATTGAGGGGGGAGGTGACTTGCTTCAAGTCACAAGGAAAATCAGTGGAGAAGGAGGTCCTTGAAGGTGACTCTTCCCCTATCAAGCATTCTTCTTCACCAGGCTGAGTGCTCCTGAAGGACAGCGACTGTCTTCTTCATCTCTGTGTCAGCAGCACTCAGCCCATGGCCAATTATGGAGCAGGTGCTTATTAAGAATTTATTGGATTTATGGAAGAATAAAGCTGGTCTCAGGAAGGGCTTTGAGCATATCTTGGAAATAGATAACCACCTACTTCCCCAGGGAGAGTCAGCCAGTCTCATTCTCTCTCTTTTTCTATGTCCTTTAACAAGAATTTATATGCCAGGCTCAGTTCTAGGTTAGGGAATGGACAAAACAGGCAATGTTGCTGACCTCAATGGAGCTTAATTTTTATTCAGGGAGACAGATAAACAAACTAATTAAAAATAAATATTTGAAGTGATGCCAGTAGTGATAAATTCTAGAAAAACAAATACAGCGTGGCAAGGGACCAGGCAGTATTAGACTGAGAGAGCCAGCCTTGTAGAGATGTTGAGTAAGAGCTTGGCAGGCAGTGGAAACAGCAAGTGCAAAGGTCCTGGGGTAGGAACAAACCAGTCAAGCAGGTGACCTTTCAGACACCAAGGTCAGTGTGGCTGAAGAGGAGGAGGGAGTGAGGGAAGATGAGGTCAGGGAGATGATGGAGAATGGTGCAGATTATTTAGGACTTTAACTTTGATTTTCAGTGAGATGGAAGGCCATTGGAGGATTTTGAGAAGAGGAGCATCTCGAGCTGATGTCTGTTTGTTTGTTTGTTTTTCTTGAGACAGAATCTCGCTCTGTCTCCCAGGCTGGAGTGCAGTGGTGCCATCTTGGCTCATTGCAAGCTCCACCTCCTGGGTTCATGCCATTCTCCCTCCTCAGCCTCCTCAGTAGCTGGGACTACAGGTGCACACCATCACACCCGGCTAATTTTTTGTTTTTGTATTTTTAGTAGAGACAGGGTTTCACAGTGTTAGTCAGGATGGTCTCGATCTCCTGACCTCGTGATCTGCCCGCCTCAGCCTCCCAAAGTGCTAGGATTACAGGTGTGAGCCACTGGTGTCTCCTTAAAAGGATCTCTTAGACAGTTGCATTAAGTGGGGTGGATTTCTTTCTTTCTTTCTTTCTTTTTTTTAAATTTTGAGATGGAATCTCGCTCTGTTGCCAGGTCGGAGTGCAGTGGTGTGATCTCGGTTCACCACAACCTCCATCTCCTGGGTTCAAGCGATTCTGCTGCCTCAGCCTCCTGAGTAGCTGGGACTACAGGTGTGCACCATCACGCCCAGCTAATTTTTGCATATTTAGTAGAGATGGGGTTTCACCATGTTGGCCAGGATGGTTTCAATCTCTTGACTTTGTGATCTGCCCATCTTGGCCTCCCAAAGTGCTGGGATTCCAGGTATGAGCCACCGCGCTTGGCTGGGTTTCTTTTCTTAACAAATTGAGTTTATTGTTTTAAAACTATAATTTATGGACTTACAAGGATTTTTCCACTTCTTTTGCAACCTTGTTAAATCCCGCCTCCCCTTAATTCTTGAACAGGTAGTGTCCCTCTTGTCCTCGTAGCCCTGGGAAGGTTCTGAGCCATCTTTGGTTCAGAGGTTCCCTTCCCCTCTCTCTTTGCCCACAGGAGGTTGGAGCAGAACTTTTTCAACTGCAGCTGTGACATCCGCTGGATGCAGCTGTGGCAGGAGCAGGGGGAGGCCAAGCTCAACAACCAGAACCTCTACTGCATCAACGCTGATGGCTCCCAGCTTCCTCTCTTCCGCATGAACATCAGTCAGTGTGGTGAGTGAGTGGCCGCCTGGCCCAGCTGGCTCCAGGGAGGCATCCCTCAGACACCAGAGATGGTGGTGGACGTTACCTTGGGATGCCAGAGCCTTCCTTTCGAAATGCCCTTCCAGCCTTGAACTCTGCAGTTGTGTGCAGATCTCCTGACTAACCATTCCCCTTCTTGGTCATTCCTGTCCCTTTGTGCACGAGCCATAGGAAGATTGGTTTCAGGAATGCAGACAGGAGTTAAATGTGCTCCTTCTCATCGTACCAGATTCCCTTTCTCTCTGTGAATTACCTGTCAACCAAACCTGAAGGAGTGTATCTCAAAATGTGGTCTCTGGACTCCCTGTGGCAGCACCTTCTAAGGAGTTTCCAGAAAAGCAGATTTCTGGGCCCAGCCACAGACTTTGAGAGTGTCTGGGGATGGGTCCCAGAAATCTGAATTTTAAGCAAGTTCCCCAATGGGAGACTGAAACACTATTATTTAGATAACCAGAACCCAAAGTGTAATGATGCCATTGAGCTTAATTGCCAGAAATGCATTCCTTGAGCACTGCCCCCACCCCTCCACCTCCCGCTGCAATGTGGGAGACTACAGCTGCACGGGCTTCAATTCTGAGTTCTGATGTCTACTGGGGAGGTGATGGAAAGCGTCTTGGATTTGTGGGTCTTCCAAGAACCCAAGCAGGTGGTGTTAGAGTCATTATTGAACAAGGCAAGAAGTGCCACCATCAGGCCTATGGACAGAGCTTCCTTTGGGTAGTAAGTGTTTGCCTGTCTTTTCACCCACTTTGTCTGGCTCCCAGACCTTCCTGAGATCAGCGTGAGCCACGTCAACCTGACCGTACGAGAGGGTGACAATGCTGTCATCACTTGCAATGGCTCTGGATCACCCCTTCCTGATGTGGACTGGATAGTCACTGGGCTGCAGTCCATCAACACTCACCAGGTAGGCATCCTGGGCTTGAGCCCCATCAGGAGGTTAGGGAGTGATCACATTGTAGTCTTGAAGAAGAGGGAAAATTTGTGGTCTTGTTACTATAGGAGAAAACACATAGACTTGAGTTACATGCAGCTGCAATATTTTCTAGCCATTCTGCTCTACACATGCTACTCAACTTCTCTGTAACTTAGTTTTTGCTTCTGTAAAATGGGCATAGTATTGAACTACCATTCACCGCATAGGGTTAATAGGAGGATGGCCTGAACCATTGCCTATGAGAAGCCTGGCATTTGGTAGGTGTGCTTTCACACAAAGATCTCCTTCACCTTCTGCTCAGCTTTCCTTTTGATTCCTAAAGGTATTTGGGGATTAGGTAGCAGA
Source organism: Mandrillus leucophaeus (assembly GCF_000951045.1). NCBI lineage: Eukaryota > Metazoa > Chordata > Mammalia > Primates > Cercopithecidae > Mandrillus > Mandrillus leucophaeus. The sequence continues at coordinate 740,412 of NW_012103109.1, read as the reverse complement.
GCCATCTTTGTAGAGGCTGTTTGATTGTTACCTTTTTATTGGGGTTTTCAGACCAATCTGAATTGGACCAATGTTCATGCCATCAACCTGACGCTGGTGAATGTGACGAGTGAGGACAATGGCTTCACCCTGACATGCATTGCAGAGAATGTGGTGGGCATGAGCAATGCCAGTGTTGCCCTCACTGTCTACTGTAAGTGCATATTATTGTGGGGGATGGCTGTGTGTGAGGAAGAACTGGCATAGGAGGCTGGAGAGGGGCCAAGGTGTTGCCAGGGCTGAACTAGAGCAGTGAGCTGGTCTACCAGTGGGGACAGAAGGACTCTTGTAGCACAGGACTGAGAAGTAAGTCCTTGGATTAATAACTCCAGACGGAGCACCCTTGTCCCTCAGACAATGGTGTGGCTCCAACTCAACTACATCTTCAGGACACTTCTAAGTTGGCCTATTCTGCCTTTTATTAAACCCCTAAGAGGTCCCAAGAGGGAGCCCTCCAGCTAAGGTGGATCTAGGAAGCTTGGATGAAGACAGACATTTCTTCCCCTCTGCTGGGATTGTGGTGGGACTTCTGCTTCCCTCAGCCTTTTCAGAGTGGGTGGGGAAGAACTGGGATTCCCATTTTAGTTGCTGGAAGGCTACTGCGGGTGGTGGTAGACTCTGTGTCCTGGATTTCAGCTGGCTTCTCCCTTGACAGATCCCCCGCGCGTGGTGAGCCTGGAGGAGCCTGAGCTGCGCCTGGAGCACTGCATCGAGTTTGTGGTGCGTGGCAACCCACCACCAACACTGCACTGGCTGCACAATGGGCAACCTCTGCGGGAGTCCAAGATCATCCATGTGGAATACTACCAGGAGGGAGAGATTTCTGAGGGCTGCCTGCTCTTCAACAAGCCCACCCACTACAACAATGGCAACTATACCCTCATTGCCAAAAACCCACTGGGTACAGCCAACCAGACCATCAATGGCCACTTCCTCAAGGAGCCCTTTCCAGGTGAGGGCAGTGTAGCTGGCTCAGAGGTGTATGGATTCTTTCTACAAGCTTAGGAGGTGGGGCATGGTAGCTTGAGAGGAGAAGCAACATCAGTACTCATACTGCTATCATGGGCAAAAAGACACACACTGGAACATGTGCAACCACCAGCCGCATCTGGTGTAAACAAGGATAGAGTCTCAATTTTCCAATAGCTGTCATGGTAAAAACCAAGACTCCTTAGAAATAACAGTTGTGCATGTTAGAGCATACTGTATGATAGTAGAGAAAGCAGAGACAGTAATGGTAGAGAATTCTGACCCAGCCCTTTACTTGTGGGGAGACTCTGGGCCTGATAGTTTGCTTTTCTAAGCCTCAATTTCCTCTTCTATGAAATAGTCATGATTACACTGCTCCTGTGACTTTTAAATGAGTCAAGGTATATAAAGCACGTCACAGGGTTTGACACCTGATGATGGTTCCGTGACTTTCCATTGAAAAGGACTTGAGAGTGTGTCCAGTTTAACCCTCCATTTAACAGATGAATGAGCTGAGCCTCATTCTACTTGCTGATCTGTGGCAAAGTTTGACTTGGATCTAGGCCCCGAGGTCTGTGGCTTCATTCCTCTCTTGTTCCATGGTGAGCTACTGTGGGTCATACCTGATGCCCTTAGCATATAATAGTGCTAATGTCAAGTGGACCAGGAAAAATTATTGAAATTACTGAAGAACTTTGCTTGATTTGATTTTGGGAGTTGATTCTGTCTTTTTCTGTCTGGGGTAAGATGCTTTAACTATCTTCCTGAAGTTGGAGGAGATAAAAACATCAAAAGAGTTTAGTGAAAGTGATTGTAGCATCTTTTTGTGGGTTCTGCAATTGATAAGTTTTGTCCATGAAGCCATGGGTCTTTGCTGAGCTTGGTGCTTTGTTTTGGGAAGTGACTAGGAGACCTAGGAATCAGGAGTTCCAATGGGATACAGTGTAAAAACTGATATGACACATACACACATGCACATGCATGCTCACACATGTGCACAAAGGGAAGAGGCAGCAAGAGCTAGCAGTAGGCAGCATCTGTTTTTCTGAAGTCAGCTTCACAGTCTACAAATTACCAGGGTGTGGCAGCTCCAGGAGGCCTTATTTATTTCAGTGCAAGGGAACTCATACTAGAGGCCCCAAGAGTGAAGTTGGAGAAATGTGGCTGCATGTGAAGCTATATTCTTGCCATTGAGGTCCCAGGGATGATGGGGCCATCTTTTCAGAGGCGGTTGAGAATGTGCAGATATTTGAGGCCCTGGAAATCCCACATGGTCTGAAACTTCCATCATCCCCAGTATGCTTAGTGAAAGCCCCCATGACACTTCCCTTCCTGGGTCACACTGGGCTCTCTTTCAGCAGGTAGATGAGTCCTGGCCTGCACTGTGGAAGCAGAGGCTTTTAAAGTGGAGATACTTTGCTCTTATGGTCTAAAAGGGCAGGCTAGGTCTTCCTGACATAAAAGACTGATTTTTATGCCTTTTTTTTTGCCCTGCCTATGGCCTGATGAAAGAATAAAATCTGTTTTTAAAGAGGAAAGGCTATACATTGGTGAGGGAAAGTCTCTATTGGTGAGGAAATGAAGCACACTGAAGCAATGCTTCTGTTTCCAAAGAGAAGCTTCTGGGGCCCAGAGAGGGGGGAACCCTAGAATGCTCAGGAGGGAGGAGAAGCCACTTCTGGGCTCCTTCTACCAGGGGTGTCCTGAGAGTTGTGAGGTAGCAGCAGCTGTTGGATTATGTGGTGGACACAGCTGCTCTGTTCTCTCCTTTATCTCAAGAGGAAGCAATTCTTTGCATCCTCTCAGCCCTCAGAGGTATCTCAGAAATACCTCCTCTGCCCCCATGAGATGCAGCAGCCCCTTCTGTTAGTCTCTGGATACCCTTGTCACCATAGTAAGTTACCAGTGCGCCTCAGGCCAGTGGTTCTCAAAAGTGACCTTTGGTCCTGGACCAGCCCCATCCACATCACCTGAGAATGTGTTAAAACTTAAGTTCTTAAGCGCCACTCACATCTACTGAATCAGAGATTCCAGGGTGGGGTCTAGCAGCTATGTTTTAACAAGCCCCCAGGTGACTCCAGTACTCCCTCCTTTGCAATCTACTACCATGGAATTGGGTGGGAATCTGGCCCCAGGATGATGGAGGGAGGATAGAGTCACAGAGAAACTCAAAGAGAAAGCATCTCACCTGAGGTCATTTCCTCAGACCCATCTCCAACCTGCTAGGGCCACCCTGTGGGAAGGTTTGTTTGTTTTATGAGTCTAGGTCAGAGGAATCAATGGGTGATGAAAAGGCAGTGACAGGGAAAAGATGGGCCAGTCATGCCAAGTGACAAGATGCTTAAACGTTCAGGAGAGTCAATTATCTGGGGGTGCAAGCAGAGATGCGTGATAACCCTCTAAACCGAATTCACCCCAGCTAAGCCTAGATGCAAAGCTGGTCTGTGATTCTTGCTCTTCTCTTTTGATGTGAGAGCGTGGAAACATCATGATTATCATGTGTGTTTCTCTTTTGCTTCCAGGCAGCTAAGCATGGAGGCTAAGAGCAGGCACTCTGAAATCAGACAGACTTAGGTGCAGATCCCATCTGCGGCCTCTCCCAAATATCCCTCGCATCTGGTGGCCTGGGCTCCTAGCATGAGGCTTAGTGCAAGGTCAGTACTAGATGAAGGACAATCACTTCTCTGTGCCTCTATTTCTGTATCTGTGAAATGGGAATGATAATATCTCCTGTCTAAGTTACCATGAGGCTTAAAGGAAGTCATGCCTGCCAAGTGCTTAGCAGTGCATCTGGACAGAGAAAAGGCTTACTAGCTGTGGGCCATTGTTAAGATTCTTAGGATGTAGAACTGAGATGACTTCAAGAGTTCTAGAACCAGTAGTCATTCTCTGGTCAAACTAGTAAGTTCTAACAGATAATCTTAAGGTAGTCTAGGCTAGTGGTGATGGAACCACATTGCCAGGGCTCTAATTCTCACTCAATCACTTGTCAGCTCCGTGATGTCAGGCAAATTGCTTCACCTTCCTGCTTTTACCTTAAAGGTTGTGGTGAAGATTAATTTACAGAAGGGGCCCTTCTTGAAGAGTTATGGTCTGGGACTGTAGGAGACATGTGTATTCCCTTCATGGCACAGCCCCAGTTCACGTTCAGATTGTTCCTTGGTGTGCTGGACAAATGCTCCTCCCAGCCTGCTGGTGTAGCTAGAGGTGAGGACCAGTCCTGGGTACCATCCTCTTCCAGGCTGAATGCCTGAACCCTCCCATAGGTTAGAGAGGAGTCAGGATGTCTCCTTCTTCCAAAGCTCATGTGCTTTCTGGATGTATAAATGCTTCCAGGCTCTGGCAAAGTCCTTAAACATTCATAGGCTGATTTGGAGATAACAGGGTTCACAGCCTTGACCAAAACATTTGGCTAATATGAGAATGTTCGCTAATAAATGGGAGCCTTATGAGACATATGCAAATCAATGTAAACTGTGAACTGATCTGGCCCCTCTCTTCTCTCAGGCTGTGAAACCCAGGCTAGAATTTCCATTTCCTCCATCCTCCCCCTGCCCCAAACAGGCATCTGGTCACCTGCCATTGAGAAGAGGGTGTTGGCATGAAGGGTATGGCCAGGAATGTGAAGATAGCTCTGTGGCTATCCCCCAAAACAATACAGAACAGACAACAAACAAGCAATCGAACTGCGTTTACCATAAGTAAGACTTTCTTTGAAGGATTCCCTCACAGAAACTATCCTATTCCCCACAGGTAGTTAGAGAATATCTGCTGGTTCATACTTAATAGAACTAAGACTGTGAGGGCCCACAATGAGTGAATGAATGAGTGAATGAATGAATGAATATACTCTTACTTTTCAGGGCATGGTGGGCTGAGTCAGGAGGCTGTGTAGTATGATATAGTGCATCCCAAAGGGAACAGCAGCATCAGCGTCTCCTGAAAACTTGTTAGAAATGCAAAATCTTGATACTTACCCCATGTCTACTGAATTAGAAACTCTAAGGTGAGGACTAGTAATCTGTGTTTCTTTTTAATTTTTAAAGATTTTTAACTTTTCATTTTGAAATAGTTTGAAATTCATATTTTAAAAAGTTACAAAATCATACAAGGCACTTCCTTCCACCCTTTGTCCAGCTTCCCCAGATGTTAACATTTTACCTAATCATGATGCAATGATTGAAACCAGGATGTTAACATTGGTCCATCACTATTATCTAGTGTACAGATGTGAATTACAGTTTATCGATTGTCCCATTGAGGCTTTTTCCTTGTCTAGGATTCAATTCAGAATTACACACTGCATTGAGCTCCTGTGTCATCTCACTCTCTTTAAATCTGGGACAGTTCCCCAGTGTTTGTCTTTCATGATCTTGGAACTTTCCAAGAATACTAGTTTTTTGTAGACTGTCTTTCCATTTGGAATTTTCCGATTTTTTTCCCTAATGATTAAATTCTAGCTATGCATCTTTGGCAGGAACTCTGCAGAAGTGATGCTCTGCCCTCTCAGTGCATCGTTTCGGGGCTGTGTGATGTCAATAGGTTTTGGTACTGGGAGTGTTAACTTTATCACTTGGTCAAGGTGGTGTCTGCCAGTTTCCTCTGCTGCAAACAGACGATTTTCCCCTTTGTAAGTCATCAGTATAATATTTTTAAACTACATAAATAACTTGTTTCTCATCCTTCTTTCACACTCTAATTTTAACATTCATTGATGATTCCTGCCTGAAACAATTATTACTGTAGTATTTGTGAAATGGTGATTTTTCTATTTCTATCATTCCTTCTACATTTAAAAATCAGAATTCTCCTGTAAGGAAGAGTGTTTCGTTCTTCCACCTTTTATGTATTGAATTGTTTATTTGTATCAGTATGGACTCATGGATATTCATATTGTTCTATGATTGGTAATTCGTGTATTCGTTTGCTAAGAATGCCACAGCAGTGAAATACCATAGATTGGGTGACTTAAACAACACACATTTATTTCCTCACAATTCTGGAGGCTGGAAGTCTGAGACAAAGGTGCTGGCAGGGATGGTTTCTCCTGAGGCCTGTCTCCTTGGCTTGTAGATGGCAGTCTTCTCTTTGTGTTGTCATGTGATTTTCCCTCTGTGCATGTGTGTTTACGTTCAAATTTCCTCTTATAAGGACATCAACCATATTTGATTAGGACTCACCCTAATAGCCTTATTTTAACTTTAATACATCTTTAAAGACCTTTTCTCCAGATACAGTCACATTCTGAAGTACTAGGGGTTACGGTTTCCGTATATGGATTTTGGGACAACATAATCCTAATCCGTAACAATCCAGGACTATCATCATTTTGTTGCTTAAATGATCCTACACTGGGCCATTGAGATTCCCTGTACATTGGTTTCTGTGCCCTGTCTCCAGGCCTCCATTAATCTCTGAGCACTTTCTTACTTTTTCAGTATTGCAATCCATTCCAGGCACATGTTGTTCTTTCCCTGGTCCAGCCCTGAAATCACCCATTTCTCCAAGGAATCCTCACTCCTTTTATTGGATGTTGGTAGCAATCACCCTCTGATTGCTTCTGTTGTGTGCTAAAGTTTGAGCATCTCTGGTAGAGTGGACAAGAGCCTGGACTGAGATTTGAATTCAGCTCTAATTTCTTCTTAAATGAGTCACATCCAATTAGTTACTTAATTTGTATGAGACTGTTTTCTTATCTGTTAAGTGGGGATAATGCTACCACCTCTTAGAATGGTAATAAGGACTGAGTGATGTGTTACATGAAGCATTTAGCACCGTCCCTGGCTCATCAATGTGCAGTAAGGATTAGCTTTCATTATTAGGTGAGCTATTTCTAGAGACCAAAGATCAAATAGCACATTACCATCTGCAGGATGGGCAGATTCTAGAGGGATTCTCAAGAACTTCTCAAAGACCTACTAGAATCAACTCTGCATATTACTTTGAAGAATTTTATCTTGAGATCATACCTGGCATTTTCAAGGAATGTCTAGAGGAGCCACTCTGTAGCCCCATCCCCAGCACTTTGGGTCTTTAAGGAAGCAGAGCTGTGAATGAGACAGAGGGTCTGGTTTTAATTTCCTATCTCATAATGAAACTGGTTTGGTTTCTTGTTCCTAGGTGGGCCCCCTCCCTTGAAACCAGGAACTTTATCTCTCATTCCTTCTCCTTTTGGAGGACTACCCCCTAAAGTGGTAGTGTAGCGTGGGGAGACAGGTGATGTGCCATGGATTTTAGTTTGTCAGTTGCCATGGGAACAGGGAATCATGGTGAATGGGAGAGATCATAGCTATTAGGACCATGTAGTGTGTCTGTTCTGGTTTTTATTAAATTTGTTAATTATCTCTTTGTCCTTTTTTTGCAGAGAGCACGGATAACTTTATCTTGTGTAAGTCTGCTTTACCTGTTGCTTTGAAACTGATTTATTCTGATACTATCGGTAACTATTGAATTCAAATAGCCCTCTCTCCTATTCCACATCATCCCTGGCCCATGGCAGCTGAGGGCATCTGAGTGAACTGTGAAAGGGAACTGAGGGGTAGCAATACTTTTTGGGCAGTTCCAAGCCCACTTTTCTTGGGTAATCACTCTGTGGTTCACTTTCCCCCAGGGAGTTTTTCTAACATTGACAATGTTGTGGATCTCTTTACCTGGATAAAGAGGGGCTGTGTGAGGATGGACATGGGTTTCATGTGCCTCAATAGACCCCTATTGATCATCTTAGTTGTTCTTGCAGAGAGAATATGGAACTTAAAAACCTGCTAGTGTTTCTCACCTGCTTCAAGAGCCTGAGCATTTGGCCAGGACTCGCCTCATGAGAGCTTGACTTACAAGGTTTCCTGATAGGCTCATGTGTCCTCAAAAGGAGTTATTGAGGCTCAGTTTATAAGTGATTTGGGGCTAGGGCTAGATAATCCTAAAAGAATTTGGGGTTTTGTTTATGGACTGTGGGGAAACCTGTATTTGTTCCTTTTTCTTTTTTTTTTTTCTCCATGGGAGGTGGGAATAACAGCAGCAACTGCTGCCATTTCTGCCCCGCCCCGTGTCTGACTTGAGATAGTAGATGCTGTTTAGAAACACCCTTGGCTTTTTGGTACTGAAGTCAATATCATCTGTGATTTCTTTAGTTGTCCTCAGCCTTAGAGGACTTGTAATCTTGCAGATTATCCCTTCAGAGAGTTTTGAATTGGGGCCATTTCTTGTCAAGGAGGTGATTCTAGATGGTGGAGTAGGGGGGGAAAATTGATACTTGGCTTCCCATCCTGGCCTTGCTGGGTAAAGGTGGTGTTTCCCTGTCAGATGGTTCTATTTTTTTTAACTTAAGCTGCCATTGTGTTCTGAAATCAGTATTAGGGGAATGGATAGTGGGCTGTTTGATGGATCCCCAGGCCTCTTGGATCTCACTGAGGAGTAAAGAAGGAAAGAGGGAGGGCACAGGAGAGACAGGGAGAGGAAAAGGAATGCCTGTGGCAAGGAGTAGCAGAATGTCAGCAACAGCTGCCACCATCAGTAACATTTGCCTAATCCAGACCCTGGCCAGGATCCCAAACCATGTTTCTTTTTTCTATTCCATAGCTCATGGCCCAAGTTGCCCAGGTTATGTTATTTTCTCTGGGGTGGGGGTAGGGAATGGGACTGAATGTCCTTTATTCCTATGGAGCCTGTGCTTGAAGTGTAACGCCAGCCAGATGGTCAGATAGGAACCTGGGCTCTGGGGGCAGGGCAGGGGGTGGGGGTGGTCCTGCAAAGCCTGGGGAAGGCAGGCTGCAGAGCCTAGCTTTCAGAGGATGTTCTCCAGGGGGAAGTCTCAAGGGAGCTTGGGAGTTGGGCAGGGACTGTGGCTGAGCCTCCCCAGCCACGAAGCTAACTGTCCTCCTCCTTTTTGTGTTTGGTTTTCAGTTGATGAAGTGAGCCCCACACCTCCTATCACTGTGACCCACAAACCAGAAGAAGACACTTTTGGGGTGAGTCACTTCTTGGTCGAGAGGAGTGTGTTAACTGGCACAGTCATTTTAAGACGTCATTTGTATTGCTAACTTTTCCAAGTATTATCTTACTTGAAACTTTGAAAAAAAAAGTAATGAATTGAACTGCATTCAGGCAGTTTAAACCTTCCTTGTTGGATGGAAATAGTTCATTGTTTGAGGAAGTCTTTGAGGATCTGCTCCAAGCCCTAGGATTCAGAAAATCCCCAGTCTGTTAGGAGCCCAGTGGGGCCTGATTTGCAGGGGCTGCTAACTGTACAAGTCTACCACAAAAGGCCAAGTTGCTCAGGGCATCTCCTTGGGTGGGTTTTCAAGCGCCCACTCCTACTATTTCAGAGCCTAAGATTACTCTGGGGAGGAGAAGAAAGGATTCTTTTTAGAGTCCAGATCTTTTCGACTTTCCTGGATAAGAATATTATATAAGGAATTTTAACTGAAGATGCAGAATTCACTTGCTAATTAAAACAAAATTAGAAGCCTCTCTAGGCTTGTTTTTGCATCTATCAGAATGGCCCCAGGTGAGAAGGGGCTCAGAACGTTGAATCATGGAACTTTCTCTAATCAAATTGGGTAATTTATGTAGCTTTAAGTGTTCTTAGGGTCTCACAGATTTCTTCTTCTAAAGACCTTACTCAGTATTGCAGTTCTGAGAAGGCTACAATTACTATGGCAGTAGGACGGTTCTTATCTGGGCACAGACATTATTTTCAAGGAACTTGGGTTTTTCATGATTGTTGCTGACTGTGTTTCTGGTTCCTCATAGGTATCCATAGCAGTTGGACTTGCTGCTTTTGCCTGTGTCCTGTTAGTGGTTCTCTTCATCATGATCAACAAGTATGGTCGACGGTCCAAATTTGGAATGAAGGGTAAGGTGGGAGTTTCATTTTCAAGGGTGTCATGGGGGGAAACATTATTGCTTTTGATCAAAAGATACTGTTTTAATCTCCCATTGCTCTCTGAGAGGGCCTCCGGTCATGGGGCAAACTCCTGTTTGCCCCTTGTTCTTGCTAATTATGGATTGAAGGCAGTGTTGGGATCTGTGGGAACCAAACTGTGGATCCACATGGTTTTGCTTTGACTGCTGATAAACATTGCTTAGATGGGCTTATGCAATGAGGATAATTTGGAAAGGAAGTTGGATTTCAGGGCAAATGAAGAGGGACTTTGGTTTATTTTCATTATTGGTGAGTAAATGGACTCCTAGTTTGAGGACATGGTTTTCCTATTGTTTTTGAAGTTGTGTTGGGAAGGCACCAGCACAGCAAGACGTAGGATAGACTCCGGCATTGAAAATCTGCCCATGCAATGGGATCTCAGCACGTAGCTCTACACAGAGTCCCAGAGTGGATGCCAAGAGCAACATGATTTCTAAATCTGCTGGCTGTCTTCCATGACATACAGTGCTCCACACCACTGTGGCAGGGTGGGGTGGTGGGATGTGGCTCTTTGCCAAAGCTCGGGTAAGGGGACTGGCATGAAAGGGGTTAACATGGTGAATTAGCATCCACCTGCCTGGTCTCAGAGATGGATGTGACCAAATGGCTCAAAAGAGGCTGGGTACCAGTTCCAAGACAGAAACTTGAATTTCAAGATGTACTTCCAGCTGGGTTTCCATGTATGGTGATGTTGGATGGGGGTGGGTAGGGAGGGACGATAAGAGGTTTGACAAGCTATCAGGTTGCTGAGCAGGGAATCAGGTTGGTGTTATCTGGTGAGACTATGGGATGTGTAGAGAGATGAATTTCTATGGGTTCTCTGCATGAGCTTGTGTCTGTGGTGGGGGACCTTGGGCTCAGGGACTGAAGAAGAGTACATGAATGGCATTCACAGGGATGGTGAACCCCTGAGTTGTATGCACATGTTGGAATGTTTGCGCATGAAACCAAACTAGTCCGTAGCTTTCACTATATTCTCAGAAGGCTCTATAGCTCCTTGAAAATTCAGAACACTGATATATAGGGAAATACCCAGAGAGGATTAGAAAGGTAGAAAACCCTGTAGTCCCAGCTACTCAGGAGGCTGAGGTGGGGAGATTGAGCACAGGAGGTCAAGGCTGCAGTGAGCTGTGATCGCACCACTGCATTCCAGCCTGGGCAACAAAGCAAGACCCTGTCTCAAAAACAAACAAACAACAAACAAAAAATGGGTACAGATTGCCCTGTTTCCAGAAGATTTCTGCCTTTGCACTCTCTGCTCTTAATGAACCTGATCAAGTAACAGCAAAGCAAGCTAGTTTTTCTTAAGTCATCTGAGATATTTTGACTAAGAGAAAGACATGTTCAGGCAAATTATAAAGATGGGATAGAAGTTTGTCTGGAAGCCAGATGACTTAAACAAAATCAGACCACTTTTAGGCACCTAGATTGGAGATGTCTTATCTGCAAACAGATAAGGCACATGCCAAACAGGGCTTTCTAGGTCTAGAAGATGAGACGACCACTGAGTAAGCGCACAGCTTTCAATCTTTGGATAATCCTTGGGCTCCTGGTTTTGAGGACTGGCACTATTATTGCCTATGCAAAGTTTTCCTACCATGCAGGGAGCTTTTCTAGCTCTTCCTCTTTCCACCTGAGAAAACATTGGGGCCTTGACCAAAGAGAAGAATGGGGCATTATTGCTCTTTCTCTGAGGAGGCGCACCACCAGCTGAGACCCTGCAACATGCTTGGCAGTGCTGTGAGAGCAGAGCAGATTTTTCCTATTAATTGTCATCCTGTTTCTGGAACAGTGTGTCCCCATGTCGGATGGATTAGGCAGCACCCAGGGTGGTGCCTCCCTTCAGCTGTCCTCAGAGCTTCCCTCTCCCAGGCAGAGCTTCTGCTCCCCTCTCCCAGGCAGAGCTTCCTTTCTTGGCCGTGGTTGGGTCAGGAGAACATGTCCACGTAGGTAGAAGTGAAATATCCTCTATTGTAAAGTCAGGCAACTTAAAGAAGTTATACTGGAGTTATAGGCAAGATGAGATGGTATATCTAAGACTCACCTTGTTTAGAATTAAGCCTGAATCTCTTTGATCTTTATGAAGCCAGATTATGTTTAGGTCTCACTTTAGGATAAATAAGTGCAAATAAAAAATAAAATTCTAAGCCCCCCAACCGTCTGAATGCATCCCTCTTCTCAACAAGGGCATCCCAAAGTTAACCTGAAAAACTAGTTCAGGCCATGATGGGAAGTGGGGAGCCATACATGCCTCATTATACCCTCCTTCTTTTTGGAATTACTGATAGAATAGACTCTTTAAGTCTGATGAGAAACATTTGCAATCTATTCTCTCTGAAGCCTGCTATCTGGAGGCTTCATCTGCATCATAAAACCTTGGTCTGTATAACCTCTTGTTGAACCTTCTTATTGAAAATAACTCTTTCAACCAATTGCCCGTCAGAAAATCTTTGAATATGCCTATGACTTGGAAGCCCCTGCTTCCAGTTGTCCTGCCTTTCTGGTCTGAACTAATTTACATCTTACATGTATTGATAGATGCCTTATGTCTCCCTAAACTGTATAAAACCAAGTTGTGGCCCAGCCACATTGGGCACATGTTCTTAGGATCTCCTGAGGGCTGTGTCACAGGCCATTGGTCACTCATATTTGGCTCAGAACAAATCTCTTCAAATATTTTACTGAGTTTGACTATATTCTTTGACTAAATGCCTCAAGCTGCATTAACCTTTGATCTTTTATTGCCAGCGAGCATCACAGTCTTGGATAAAGAGTGATGACATGGGTACCAGAAGTTCCCCAGCTTTGACTTAGGGAAACCCTCGTCTCTTCATATCCACCCCAGTCTCAGTTTTGAATTTTCAAATCTGGATGAGAATCTGTGATACCACTTAATTGCTCATTGGCTTCAGCAAAGTTATTTACTTTCTCAGTGCCTCTGTTTCCTCAACTTCAAAATGGTAATAATACTACCTCCATCACTGGGTTGCTGTGAATGTCGAGATCTATGTGTAACTGGCATATAAAAAGGCTCCATGGGAACTGTTTCTCCCTTCTTTATGTATAAACCTTTATAGGCTTCTTTTATTGCCTTCCAAGGGCTGCCCATCCAAGACTCAATCATGCCCTCTTTTGTCCTACACAATATTTAGTAAAATGCTTTTATTATACACCAGTTCCAGTACATCATCAGTTCTTTGCTGATAGACCATATGTCTGTCCTACTTGACCAGTACTGACCTATGGCAGAAACCACAGATCACTCAGCCTAGTATGCCTGAAAACAGCACACAACATTTGACAATTGCTTGTTGAACTTAGAAATGAATGACTTTAATTTTAATCATAAAAAAGTACAGCTTGTAAGTTAACAATGGGCTAGTTAGAGTTAATTGGGAGATCTGAGATGTCTGGGCAGTGGAAAGTAGAGTAATAATAATAGGGAAAACTCATAAACAATTCCCCCATCCACATCTGAGGGCCAGGTGTGTCGATGGTGGGGGAGCTACTAATAGGAGCTTTACTTCCTTCTGAGAAATAAATATAGAAAAAGACAAAGATTAATATAACAAACACCCATATTCCGTCCACCCAGAATAAATGACTTACTGTTTTGTCTTATGTTTGCATCTACTGTTGCAGTTATGGAAGATATAAAATATGACTAAAATTAAAACCCATTTAGTCACCCCCACTGGTCCTATTCCCATCCCTGTCTCCATAGGCAGCTGCTAGCCTGAGTTCAGCATCCTCCAGTCCACTTGCTGAGGCCTCTTTCTCTGTATCTCTGTCTCTGCGTGTCCCCGTAGGCTGTCTCTCCCCTCATGGCTGGCTCCCAGATACACTCACACCTCCCAGCCTGCCAAATTAGCAACCACCTCTACTACATGAAAGATGAGTGGCTAAGGCTGGTAAACAGTTCATTTTCATACTTCTACCTATATGTGTATGTACACATATATGCATATGTCTCTGTATATCCATATGTAGACACACACACATGCATATATATCAATACACTTACAAAATGCATCACTCTGTGTATATTTTAATTTATATTCAAGCTTATACTCTGAGTAACTTGCATCTTGCTTTATTTCCTTATCATACGTTGGACATCTCTCTCTGTTGGTATGTGTAGGAATTCCAATAGGAGCCCATTTTATGGGAGATGAATATGTGAACCAGATCTCATGGAAACAAACTGAACATGCTTTGTCTCAGAGCCCTCCAACTGCCATGGTGTTGATCAAAATTTTGGCTTGGGGAGGGGGTCACCTTAGGACAGAAGCCCGTTTTCTTTTGGAATCACAGAGGTTTTAAGATGGCGCTAAGTGTACAGTAGGGGTTTCTTTTTGCTATTGATAAAGTCTAATGCCTCAGAGTGGCAGGGGTGATTTGTGGAGTACTTGGCATGTCCTGGGCACTGCCCTATCAGCCAGCTCTCCTGACAGGGCAGGACCCTGAAAGTCCCTGCAGTGCTAGGAGTTAACTCTTTGATTGTCAGATCATGGGGTGGCCAGGGTGGTTGGGAGGTGGGTACTTGTGGGGTTCAGAGCAGGGGCTATTTACTGCAGCTACAGAAACATATAAAAATATTTCAGCATTTTAACAACTAACTACAGTGTACCCTTGCATCCTGGGCCTGGAAATGAGATGGTTCAGAATTTAGACCAAATTCATTCTCATAAAATATTGTTAAATTAGGCATTAAAAGATCATGACAATGATCTGCTGGGCTCTCCTGTATCCATATTTCCAGGTGAAGAAACCAAGGCCCAGAAAGGAAGTGACTTGCTTTGATTCGGCTGAGTTTTAGCTCCACCCACTTTCCACAGCAACACAAATGCTCTAAGTCCTTTATCTTGGCTGCCCCACTGTCCACATCTACAGTGCACCATCATCATTTCATGTGGTCATTAGAACAATAACCAGGCAATAGGTGTTAGCATGTCTGAACAATAATAAAACATGTCCTATAGTTTTCATATAAGGTATCATAATTATTTAATAGAAAAAGAAGCAAGTGTAAAAATTTAATAGAAAAAGAAGCCTGTAAAAAATATATATATACATTATTTGGCCTCTTTTCCTCTTGACCACCTCATAAGTACCTTTAAATACTTCTAGATCAGAGATACTATGAGAGTTACTTCATACTTCTTGGCTTCCTCTTACTCCCATGGAGAAAATGGAATAATGGTTTATCAGAGTTGAAACAGACCTTAGGCTTATTAGGCTAATGTGGCCATTGTACAGCTAAGGACACTGAGACCCAGAGAGATGCAGTGATGTGCCAGAGCACACAGCTAGGGAGAACCTCCTGGCCCTGCTATTCCACATACTTGGTTTGTGCAGAGGACCTGGGAGGGTCAGGGAAGTAAAGCTGGATTATGAATACGTCAGCTCAATCCCTCCAAGGCTCTGTTTAATTAGCTTTGAATGCTGTCCCACTTAAATGGGGCTTTCGAAAATTCTCTTATTAATCCACTTTTTCCAACCTGGGGCACTCCTGGCCTTGGGGAAAGATAGGAGCTGATGGAGGAATAGGCTCTAAGAACTTCATTTCTTTTCAGACATGCTAGAGACTGCAAGCGTGGCAGGGCAGCGGAAGCAGGAAGACCGGGAAGGAAGGGCATCAAGAACTGCTGCTTGGGCTTCCGGCAATGCTTTAAGTGCCTCATCAGCAACCACTTACCTTTCTTCCTAATGGCTGGATGTGTGCTGGTGCCTCTGATGGGCCTGTGGATGAGCACTTGCAGGACTGTTCCATTGTAAATTTGCGTTAGTTAATAGGTACTTAAAATAAAGTGGTTGCCTATTTGATTATGATTGGGGGTTATTAACATTTTTTTCCATAAACAGATGGTAACTGTCCTCTGAGTGGATTGTAGAATCCTGCCAGAGTCTTGATTTGGAGGGACTGGCTCCTGCCAAAAGATCTCAGGGGCTGCTGCCTCATTGAATGATCTTGTTATCCTTCTGGTTTCACCGCTTGGTTAAGGGAATGATCAGAGTTGGGAAGGAGTCATTTCTGCCTTCTCTCCTAACTTTGGGGCATTGGATTGAGCAGAGTTTCTTCCAAGCGGATGGAGGTAGGGGTGGGAGGGATCTTGGACTCCTGAGATTTAGGTTGGCATTTCTTTCTCAGCTGGGACAGAGTGTCTCTGTGCCTCTAGCCATGTGTGCAGAGCAGGGGAATTGGTACCGGAAGCGTGATGTGTGATAGGAGACATCTGAGGTGACTGAAAGGGGGCTTGGACCATGGATGAAAGCATTATTGGTATTGTTGAGTAAAATAGTTTCCTTCGCCCTGCACAGTACACTTTTTTGAGTACCTTTAGCAGGGTGTCAGAAACCAAGAGCAGTGCAAGGCAGAAATGAAACTGGGTAAAGGAATTGGGTTTCCTGTCTTCCCAAGATATGTCCGTTCTTTGTTCCTCCTTGTTTTCTTCCTTCTTGACTTCTTTTTCTATTTTCTCCTCTGAATTGACATGTGCAAGGGAGGAGGGTACCTTTGGCCTTTGCCATGATCCTGTACTTGGGACTCCTGGTGTAAGATGACTCTTTTAACATAACATTGAGAGTGGTTTCTGGCTTCTTTCCTGTGTTGTGATCCCAGGGTCCTCGTATTCTCCTAACAAATGTTTGCATACCCTGCCTGTCTTTTCTGACATCTGACAGACCTTCTAACCACCTCCCTCCCTCAGACATGCCTAGTATTTGACCAATTCTAAATTAAAGAGGTTAAGTTTATAGCTGATCCACAGGCAGGACATAAGTTTATAGAAGCCAGGGGTCTTCTGCTTCTCCTTCTCTGCTTTGAACTTCATTGAGACGCTCTGACTGCAGACAAAGTCCCACCCAACTTGATGACTGAGTTCTAGAATGTGGTTCTTGGAGCTTTGAGAAGGCTGGAAAGCCATGTGTGTTCTTCTGGCATGCTTTTGCTGCCCTGTCCTTTTTGGGAGTTTTGCAGGTGTGCAGTGAATCATCATAGAAGTCCCTACATGGTCACTGCTGGTCGTGTGGAGGCTGAACTGCTCCGATTCTCCTGTCCTCATACCTTTCTCTGAAGACTCCAGGGAACCAACTGTTCCCTTGCATCAATTCTCCGATTCAAAGGGAATTCCCTTGAAATAGAGGCTGATGCAAAATATTTTTCCTTTGTGGCTACCTGCTAGCTGGCTCTTCTTGGCAGGCCTCTCTATCCTGTTCAGCAGGGTCAACGATGACCACTATACTTGGCTCTATAGCCAAAGTGATGGCATCTCAGATTCATTTAGTTTTGGCAGTAGAACACAGTGCTTACTAACTTGTGTTGTTGCAACTGGTTCCCACAGGGTTAACAGCCCCGTGATACCTTACCCAGTTTAGAAGTTCTTCACCTTTTGTCCCTTGCTACTCATGTGACAGGTGAGAGTCACATGCCTTACACCCTACTGTGGATGCCACCAGGCTTTCCCAAAAGTGCTGGCTTTCACAGTAATTTTACACCTTAGAAAACTATCACAGAAGATGAGTTAGTAAATGAGATTTTAAAAGCTAAGAATAAAAGTAAATTCAAACTGATTTTTGGCTCTTAAAAAGTCACAAACTTTAGTAATTTATTTTTCATCAAAAATCATGGTGACATACTTCCTCACTGATCCAGTTATCCTACGGTATCACGGTACAGGATGGAAAACCAAGAGGCGCTGGGGCTGCCAGCTTTGACTTTCTCGCATCCTTCTTTGCTCCAAATGTTTTTTACCCCCTGCAAAGTCAGACTGCAGAAAGTGCTCCAACAGACCCCCTCCTCTCTTCTCATGGCACATTCTATCTCTCTCTGCATATTCTCCTCTGGGTCTTGGAAGCTTTCACTTGCACAGAAGAGGCATGATGATAGGCTTTGGCTAATGAAAAACTGTCATGTGGCTGCAGTACCCAAGACCCGTGTTTATGCAGCTCATTCTCCTGTGAACTCTGCAGAAGGCTTTAGGATGGCCAAAGAGCAGCCCTGGAAACCAAAGACAGCAAAACAGAGAGATCAAAACAACTGCTAACCGGAAAACACGTTTTTGGACTAGGGAAGAAAAACCACATGCTGAAAACAGCAGCTACAAAGCCAACGGCTGCAAATCCCCAGCTCCAGCTCCTTGTCACCCACTGCCCTTTGTGCCGTGGTTCCTCACGGAGGATGAGCTAGGCAGGGGAGAAGAGAGGAGTGCACGGCAGGTGGAGGAATAGCATCCTTCAGCCAGCTGTGCTTCCAGCAAGCAGGTGTGTCTGCCACCTGTTCCAGGCCTGGAACTTCCAGGGAAGGAAGCAGAAGCCTGAGGTTGGTCTATCTCTGGCCCTTGCACTCAGAAGTGTTAATAACACTCCCTGTCGCTCTTCCTCACTACCCCAGCATACTTAGAGAGGGACCAAGCAAGTTACTCTGGTGCCTGCGTCTATATTCTTTTCTCTTGGATCAACTCTGTTACCACAAGCCAGAGGGGAACGTGCTTCTGGCTTCCTCCCTAACGGGATCGGCTACCTAATTTGTGTGGCCCAGTGAAAAATGTTCAAAAAAGATTAGAATTTCCAGACAGCTACAGCACAGCATTAAATCCCAAGCTAAGGTTCTTTTGAGCATGGAGCCAGGTCACAGGTCCACGAAGCCAGCTCTACTTCCTGAATACAAAATCCATCATGGCTTCAGATCCTAGCTCCTTTGCCTATCCTGAATGGTGACGAAACAGGTATTTCTGTACTTCCTTTTAGAGAGAAACTGGGATTTGGGCTAAAGGCAAGAATATCAGTTGGTTTTTCACTTCTATCATAGTAGGGGAAGAGAGTGACAGGTATCAAACATTCATTGAGTACCTACTGTGTGCCAGACATCTAATATATCTTCAAATATAGAGTCTTCATAGGTGGCTATTATTCCCACTTTAAAGATGAGAAAGCTGCTCAGAATGGTTAAATTGCTCAAGGTCATGTACCTGGTAAGTATCAAAACTAGGTTTTAAATGAGTTTACTCTAAATTGTTGGTTCTCAATGTTAGCTGCACATTCTAAACACCTGATAAGATTATATAACTTCCTAAACCTGGGCCACACTCCAGGTCACTTAAATGAGGGATGGGTGTTCTTTTTCAGTTCCTCTCGTGATTTCTATGTGCAGCTAAGGTTGAGGAATGATGGTCTCAATCCAATAGACGTCGGCATATTTCACTGATTCTCCAGGTCATTTTTGTAGTCTGCAGACCAGCTCATCTGATAATGCTGGGAGCTTGTTCAATGTGCAATTGCCTAGAGTGTACCCCATACCCACTGATTCAGACTTGGGGTGATGTGGGGGACAAGCAATTTCTCTGGGTGATCCTGAATGATTGCTGGGGTTTAGGAACCACCATCCTATACCTGTAGAGAGACAATGGCTGATAACATGAACAGTACTTCTCAAACTTTAACATGCAAGTGAATATTGGAAGATTCTGGGGATCTTGTTAAAAATGCGGTTTCTGGTTCAGTAGGTCTGGGGAAGACTGAGAGTCAGCATTTGTTCAAGGTTCCAGACAATGCTGCTCTATGGACCATGCTTTAAGTAATAAGGGGTTAAGCTATTGGTAAACACTTCAGGCCTGTGACCTGGGAACTTAGATCACCTCTCTGCATTTTGTTTTTTTCTGAGTGCCAGTTGCAAAATAAGCCTGTCTCGAAGATCTATGGACTGGGATTTTGTGACTATGAGATTATAAACTATAACCACCAGTTTTGTTTTTTTTTTAATTTTTGTATTTTTAGTAGAGACAGGGTTTCACCATGTTGGCCAGGCTGGTCTCAAACTCCTGACCTCAGATGATCCACCCATCTGGGCCTCCCAAAGTGCTGGGATTACAGGTGTGAGCCACCACGTCTGGCCTCTATAACCACTACTTGTAAGGCACTTCAGTTCTGTCCTCTTTGGGTAAATATGCCTCTCTTCTTTCCTAAAACGGTTTCTGTAGTGGCTTCCTTGGTTCAAAACCAAACTGCCACCTCTTTCTACATCAGGGAAAGGTCTGCTGCCACAGTTGATTTCAGTAAACTGTCAGGTCAATCAACACTGATGTCTCCACTGAAGGAGTGGGGACAGAAACTCAGAGAGGCTACCAGGCAGTGGGCAGCCAGCATTCCCAGCTCAGAGCTCCTTGAGCTTCTGGGACAGTCGTTCCTCTCTTTCTCTAGAAACTTTTTTATCCTGTTTGCTCTCCCTCCCACCCCTGATCTGGAATGAAATGTTGGGGGCTATAGAAAACCGGAAAAGCTTGTGCTGGCAGGCTCCGGAGTAGCTCAGAGTAGGTCTGTCGGCCGGCGGAGGAAGCCTCATGGGTTAAGTTGTTGGGCTGCCCAGGCTGCCCGCCGGCCTCAGAGACAATGCCCTGGGTGGTGGCTGGAATCCCATTCTTCCCAGTCTTGCTGCTCTGGCGGTTGGTATTCACACTGGAAGCCTGCCCTGCCCTCTAATTTACTGCGGAATAAGAGTTGCATAGTTGGCAGAAGACCAGAGCAGTTTCCAGGACTGATAAGCCTTGGAAATGCCGAGCCTCTCTACCTGACAGGCATCTTGAATTCAAAGGGGCTTCTGTGCTGGAGCAGCCCTGCAAACCTGTTCCCAGGCAGGGGCAGAAGAATGCCAGCATCTGTCTATCTGCCAGCAGGCCTTGACATGAAGCCCCAAGGAGGGTGTCCGGGTGGTTCCAGGAACTGCCTTTCAAAAGCGAATCCTTCCAAATAAATGGAGTTCAGTGGTTTGGCCTTGGACCAGTTGAAGGGGGTGCAGAGGGGCACCCTGTTGTTGGCCTGGGCTCTAGGGGAAGCAGGCAGGATTTGAGTTATGAGCCACTATGTGTGAAAACAGCTCCCACAGCACCAGCCCCCTGCTTCATGCCTGCTTTGCAAGGGGCATGCCAGCCCGACGGGGCTGTGTGTGGTGCTTGTTGCCTTTTGAGGAGAAGTGCTATCAGAAATCAGGGGCCATCCAAGAGCTTGGGAAAATGGACACTAATGTTTGCTGTTGCCCAGTGCGTAGAATGGGGTAGCCTTTCTGGAAAATGGCTTGACAATATTTATTAAAAACCTAAAATCATGAAAGCCCATATCCTACTGACTCCACTTCTGAGAATTTAACCTAAGGTAATACTCACAAATGGCTATCCGTATTTGTGGATATGGGTATCTATCCCAGTGTGACTTACAGAGTAAACTTTTTTTTTAAAGAAATTTTTTTCTCTTATTTATTTATTTTATTATACTTTTAAGTTCTAGGGTACATGTGCACAATGTGCAGGTTTGTTACATATGTATACATGTGCCATGTTGGTGTGCTGCACCCATTAACTCGTCATTCACATTAGGTATATCTCCTAATGCTATCCCTCCCGCCTCCCCCTACCCCATGGCAGGCCCCAGTGTGTGATGTTCCCCTTCCTGTGTCCAAGTGTTCTCATTGTTCAGTTCCTACCTATGAGTGAGAACATGCGGTGTTTGGTTTTTTGTCCTTGCGATAGTTTGGTGAGAATGATGGTTTCCTGTTTCATCCATGTTCCTACAAAGGACATGAACTCGTCTTTTTATGGCTGCATAGTTTTCCATGGTATATATGTGCCACATTTTCTTAATCCAGTCTATCATTGATGGATAGTTGGATTGGTTCCAAGTCTTTACTATTGTGAATAGTGCCGCAACAAACATACATGTGCGTGTGTCTTTATAGCAGCATGATTTAGAATCCTTTGGGTATATACCCAGTAATGGGATGGCTGAGTCAAATGGTATTTCTACTTCTAGATCCTTGAGGAATCGCCACACTGTCTTCCACAATGGTTGAACTAGTTTACAGTCCCACCAACAGTGTAAAAGTGTTCCTATTTCTCCACATCCTCTCCAGCACCTGTTGCTTCCTGACTTTTTAATGATCGCCATTCTAACTGGCATGAGATGGTATCTCATTGTGGTTTTGATTTGCATTTCTCTGATGGCCAGTGATGATGAACATTTTTTCATGTGTCTGTTGGCTGCATAAATGTCTTCTTTTGAGAAGTGTCTGTTCATATCCTTTGCCCACTTTTTGATGGGGTTGTTTTTTTCTTATAAGTTTTTTGAATTCTTTGTAGATTCTGGATATTAGCCCTTTGTCAGATGGGTAGATTGTAAAAGTTTTCTCCCATTCTGTAGGTTGCCTGTTCACTCTGATGGTAGTTTCTTTTGCTGTGCAGAGCTCTTTAGTTTAATTAGATCCCATTTGTCAATTGTGGCTTTTGTTGCCACTGCTTTTGGTGTTTTAGTCATGAAGTCCTTGCCCATGCCTATGTCCTGAATGGTATTGCCTAGGTTTTCTTCTAGGGTTTTTATGGTTTTAGGTCTAACATTTAGCTCTCTAATCCACATTGAATTAATTTTTGTATAAGGTGTAAGGAAGGGATCCAGTTTCAGCTTTCTACATAAATAAAGAATTACTTAGAGATCTAACAATAAATGACTAATTAAGTGTTAATACATTATGGTCCATATATATGATACTATACAATGCAGACCTTAAAAATGACAACTTTTAAAAGTAGATATTTAATGTTTCTGAAAGGACACACATGCAAATGGTAAGAAAACCTAATAGTGTAAAAGATAATGTAGTAAAAACGTGAATTTCAGTCCCTCCCTAATTTCCTGCCACTGGGATAACCATTACTTAGAGGTTCTTGCATATCCTTTCAGAGATAGTCAAGGCTTATAAAAGGATATGTTTCCCTGTTGCCTTTGCACAAATGCAAGCTTGTATTCACATTGTTCTGTGCCGTATTATTTCTGCTAACAAACTGTCTTTGAGATGATTTAGTATCAGTTCATAGAGATCTACTGCATTCTATTTTTATAGTTGCTTACCAAGAATGATATTTTAGCAATATGTATTGACATGTGAACATGTTTACAATATATTTCCAAGTGAGAAAAGACTCCAAGCAATTTCTCTAATGCCATTTTTTGTTTTTGTAAAATAAAGAGAAAATATTTTTATATACATACCTAGGAAAAATACTGGGATCATATAGAATTATAAGTCAGAATGTAAACAGTAGTTATCTTTGGGTGGTGGGATTTGGGATGCTTTTTTATTTCATCTTTTGTGATGTCTTCTGAGTTTTCTGTATTGAACCTTAAAAACATAACAAAGCAGATGTGAGACCTATGAGGACAGTGGAGCTGTTCCTCCCTCAGTGGATCCCGAGGCTGACTCATTCACCCACACAGGATCCATCTGCGCATTTGTGGTGAAAGCCACGGCTCTGCTGTCACTTAGGGTTGCTGACTGCACAGAGCAGGATTCCCATAATGTTGCCTCATGCCATGTGCTTGATAGTCATGGATGGTGGTGTGTGTGTGGGGGAGGGCGGGGGGATGCTGATGAAAATGCAGATTCCTGAACCACATCTACTGAATCTCATACCTTGATAGTAGGCCCTGGGAATTTGCATTCTTAAAAAACAGGCTAAGTGGTCATACTGCCATTAAAGTTTGAGAAATAATTGTGAAGATCAGGAATTTGCCAACTGTTTCATAAAAGAGCAGAGAGTAAATATTTTAGACTTTGCTGGCCATATGTTTTCTGTTGCAATCACTCAAGGCTGCTGTTGTAGCATGAAAACAATCATAGTCAATTTGTAAATGAATGAGCATGGCTGTGTTCCAATAAAACTTTATTTATAAAAAACAGGTGCCAAGCCAGATTTGGCCTGCAGGTCATAGTTTCAGACCCCATAGTTTCATGTTACCCTTAAAAAAAGTTGGACCAGGTGTGGTGGCTCACGCGTATAATCCCAGCAGTTTGGGAGGCTGAGGCGAGTGGATCACCTGAGGTCAAGAGTTTGAGACCAGCCTGGCCAACATGGTGAAACCCCATCTCTACTAAAAATACAAAAATTAGCTGGATGTGGTGGTGTGTGCCTTTAATCCCAGCTGCTCAACTGGGTGTACCTTTAATCCCAGCTACTCAGGAGGCTGAGGCAGGAGAATCACTTGAACCCAGGAGGCAGAGGTTGAAGTGAGCCAAGATCGTGCCACTGCACTCCAGCCTGGGCAATGCAGTGAGACTCTGTCTCAAAAAAAAAAAAAAAATTGATCAGCAGGTGGGGGAGTCTACCAAGAGCTCCTTCTATTTGAAGAAGCAGATCATAATATTAATAGCTACAATTAATTAAGTGATTATTTTATGTCTGGCAGTTTTCAGACACAACCTACACCTTAGTACAGCCCTGCATAGTAGCTATACCAACAAGGCCATTGAAAGAACAAAGTGATTAGCCCAAGCTTACACGATCAGTAATGGCTGGCTTGGCCTGAATGCAGACTTGGGGAGGAAAGTGGTAATGCCACAGTCTATTATTCTCTGTTCTTTGGGAAATAATGATTTCAAAATCTCTTCCCAGGGCATTGGACACACAGGTCCCTCTAAGTCCCCAGCCTAAGGAGGAATAATCACAGCCACACACTTGGTGGTGGTACAGATCCTGGGGTAATTCTGTACCTCCCAGATGCCTTGACTAATTGGGGTCCTGAGTAGTGGGGGTCTTCCAGATGCATTGGACAATGCTCAGTCTGAGGTGGCTCAGTTCACTTTCTTGAAGGGGAGGAGAGTGCTGTTGCTATAGAAATAGCTCAGGCCACTGTGAACCTTTCTGAACCCTGCTGCTCAGAGTCTCCCATCACTGTGACCAAGAGCCTTTAGAGCCAGACTCCTGACAGGAGACTTTCTTGCGTCCCTACCCCAGTGACCATGCAAGTTTCCAGATGGCCAGTGTTAAACATTCACCCTGCTTAGAGCCCGTGGAGATAGGTTAGTGCCCTACGTGTCTGCAGATGGGGCTGGCCAAGAGAGACTGTGGCAGTGGTAGGCAGAAGGCAGTCCCTCCCTTCCTTCTGTCTTCTCCCTGCCCCAGCCTTCCTGACCCTCAACCACATCCCGACTCTAGGGCAAAGAAAAACCCTCTGGGCTGTATTCAGCCTCTGGGGCTGATGGTTCAGCTTTATAGCTTTGTCAGGTAGCAATGTGGGTGATGCTAGTCCCCTGTGAGGTTACTGTTATAAAAATACTAGTGTTTTACATTTGTAGACAGCCCAGTTTGCCATGAGATGTTGTTTTATTACATAAAATCTTGAAGGCTTGGGCTGCTCATTGGATTAACTGAAATAATGGACATAAAACAGAAACCAGAGGCCGGGCGCGGTGGCTCATGCCTGTAATCCCAGCACTTTGGGAGGCTGAGACGGGCGGATCACGAGGTCAGGAGATCGAGACCATCCTGGCTAACACGGTGAAACCCTGTCTCTACTAAAAGTACAAAAAATTACCCGGGCGTGGCAGCGGACGCCTGCAGTCCCAGCTACTCAGGAGGCTGAGGCAGGAGAATGGCGTGAACCTGGGAGGCGGAGCTTGCAGTGAGCTGAGATCGTGTCACTGCACTCCAGCCTGGGAGACAGAGCGAGACTCCGTCTCAAAAACAAACAAACAAACAAACAAAAAAACAGAAACTAGAACTTGGAATCCAGAACCCAGAACACAGTAACTGCTCAACCAAATAGTAGTAAATTGTATCATTGTTACCATCCATATTATGACAATCAGTAGTCCGCACAGCAGCCCCGTGAAGTCAATATTATCATTCTGTTTTTTACACGTAAGAAAACTGAGATTCACAGACACCCCTAGAGTTCTAAGGAGGGTCAGCAGGTTTGTCTGGCTTCCAAGCTGCATGCTCTTAGTCACTATCATGCATTTTAAAGTCAGAATAGAGGGAGACCCATTTTAAAGTCAGAATAGAAGGGCTGCTGGGAACCTTGGGGAGTCCCCATCCCAGGGACCTGCAGGAAGCCCTTGACAGATTATTCTTCAGTTCCCTCAATCACCTGAGAGCCTCCTGCCTTCCCATAAACTAGTGAGTGTCAAACTCCCTAAGCTAACAGCTTCATACTGTCCTCTAATCAGTTAATAAGCTGCTTACCCAGCCTCAGGTGGACATTTGGCTGAGGGTTAACTGGGCCTTTTTTGGCCCTGGTCCTGGCCCTTTAATCCACTCTCCCACCTCTTTCTGCTGTCTTTTTCTCTCTCCAAGGATGCAAGCATTAATACTTCGGGAAACGACATAGCACCTCCTGGTAGAAACCTCAACTCGATATTGCACCTGAGGTCATGACTAGCCACCTGCCTTGGAAGGACCCTATCCAGGTTCAGGGAGGCAGCTTAGGAAGGTGTGAAGCAGCAGCCTGGATAGATGCCTCAGACATCGAGCCCCGAACCATGTCCAGGGGTGAACCCCCACCCCATTGCTCATCATCTGTATCTCAGTGAATTTCCTGTAAACTAGAGACATACGAGTCATTCTTGACATGTCTTCTTGCCCAGTCCCTATCTCTTTACGCCTCTCTGCTCTTGCACAGCCCAGTCCTGTCTTTGTGACCTAAGTATCTCCTGAAGTTGTCCCTTCTCTCTTTGCACACTGCCACCCCTCCATTTCCTCTGGGCTCCCACCTTAGCTTTCTAGCTAGACCTCCCACATGGCTCTGGACCTGGCCCCTTCAGTGTGTGCCCTACTCTGCAATCACAGTAGCAGACTCATGACTTTTAAATGAAAATTGGGTTCTGTAGCAGACTCCTGGTTCTGAAATGAAAATAGGGCCCAGGATGGTCTAGCCCCTGCTGTGTCCCCAGCCTGACTGAGCTATAGGGTTTCCACTCCTGCCAATCATGTTCCATGCTCCCTAAGACTGAGGTTCCTCTTGCACCTTCCCTCTGTAGCACTTTGCACAGTTATTGACAGGAGCATTTGATTGGTGCTTTGCCCCTACAAGTAGACTGTTGGGTTTGCTCACTGCAGCACCACTCATGTCAGCAGACCACCTAAGACATAGGGTGCATGAATGTCCTCTGGGCCCCTGGGGCATTGCACCCAAAGGGCTGGAACCTGGAGCTCCTCCTCTGACCACCGCTAGTTTTGTTACTACTATGATGAAGATACGATCTGGGATCTTTCCTTTTTGTACCTGTGGATTGCCTGTAAGATGGAGACAAGGATATCCTGGGGGAGAATGTTCTCCTCCATCCAATAGCCCTTGCCTTGCATTTCTTCCTTTTGCCTACCCCACGCTGCCTGCAGACAGGAAGACACTAGGGCTGACCTGTCTTCCTAAGATCCCACCTCCATGTTTATCTGATCTTCTTTCTTCCTTATCGTCTCTTTCTTTACCCACCACTTTGTGCAGTATCTGGCCAATCCTATGACTTCTTTTCCATGCCATGACACTAAGATTTCTTCCCCAGTCATGCTACTGGGGCTCATTAAAATTTAGAGCTAGACAGGCTGGGGTCAAATCTCAGTTCTGCTGCTTGGGAGCTGTGGGGCTTCAGGTGACTTATGGACCATTCTGGGCCTCCACACCCTCAGCTGACAAATGAGAGCGATAATTCTTATCATACTGGGTTTTATGATAATTAAATGAAATTGTGTATATAAAGCAATTAGCTTAGACCCCAGTCGTGTGGTAATCACTCAATTAATGTGTTGGTGGGAGAAATCATTATGATTTTTGCTGCATTCAGAAAAGCTGTGACTAATCCACAGGTTCCATTATGGCTGTGGTTCATAGCCTTGGTTTTATGGTAGAATCACATAGGGGTCTTTAAAAAATTTCAACAGCTAGGCTACTCCCCTAGCCAGTGGGTCAGAATCTCAGTGGATGGGCTCTTGGTGTTGGTTGTTTCTAAAGCTGCTCAGGTGATTTTCAGTGGGAAGCTAAGGCTGTGAGCCTGTGCTTTCCCATCCTTCCAGGCTCCCACCTCTTTCTGCCAGAACACAAACCTTGGAATGTAAAGGAATAGGAGGGATGTGGGCTGAAAACATGGCGGGAAAAGCTCTCCTTTATCGGGCTCCCACAACATCTCTGGCACTGTACTTGGTGCTTCAGTTTCATGTTCCCATTTGATTTTCACTGTGAACTCGTGATACAAAAATTATTGTCCCTGCTTCTTTTAGGAGCTTTGGGAAGGACGAGTTCCTTGCTTAATGTCAGGTATTAGGTGGCTTAAGGATGAAGGACCACAATTCAAGGTTGACAAGGTTGGGGTCAGGACGCTGTCTCCTATTCTCTCCCTCTTGCAGCCTGCTCCTTTGGTGAGGTGACTGAACGCCCCAATTTTCCCCACCCTCTGCGTGAGGCCTGGCTGCTGCACCTGTCCACTGCAGTGTTTAATGACCCAGCCCGCTTGTGGCTCACCGGGCCCTCGCCAGTGATCTGCCACCTGTTCTACCATGCGCGGTCGTGCTGTTTGCTTAACGGGGAAATTTAAGTGCCTTGCAAAGACTCCCCATGGATGTGGGGAGAAGCATCCACTGACTAGAAATGGGAGCACTGTTGTTGTTTTGTTATTGCCATCAATTTCCAGGCACTCTGTTGGGTTGGAAAATAATGAAGGGTGGATGGGCAGAGAGAGGGAGGGATTCTTTCTTGTCTGACTGTGCAAGTAGATTAGAGAGAGAATTCTCTCCTTCATAGCTTCTCGAACTTTACTGTGCGTGTGGAGCTCTGGGGATCTTGTTTTGATGCAGATTCTGACTTGATAGGTCTGGACTAGGGCCTGAGGTTCTGCATTTCTGCCAAGCTCCTTATATGAGGCTGGTCCTATTGGTCTGCCAGCCACACTTGGCTTAGCAAAGCTTTAGCTTCCAGTGAGGGAGACTCAAGTCTATTTTTTGGCCCCTGCAATTTTTATTTTGGAAAGTGTCATGGAATGGTATAGAAATCTGGGTTTCAGCCCTGGCTACACTTTGATTTATCTTTGGATATCTTTTGAGATTCACTTTTATCCCCTATAATTGGAGGGATTTGAATTAAAGGCTTCCAAGGTCCCTTTCAGTTGTAACATTCTATGATTCTGTCAGTTGGAGAGGGTAGATTAGAGGGAGGATGGAGTGAGGAGGATGGGAACTAGTGGGAGGTGGGAGTTGTCAGGAGCACCCACTGCATATATGGGCTATTCTTTTTAGGATCACCAGGTTTGAATCCTGAGGGGCCAGAAGTGAGGAAAACGGGCAATGAACTTCCTTTTGTGTTGTGTCCAAAATCCCAGCATAGACTATGAACTCTGGGCAGGTAGTGAGAGTGCCTCTTGCTTCCTAACTCACATACTTGGCTTCTCCAAACGGCAGGAGTGTATTTGGGGATGTCTGCCATTCTGCGGGTTTCATGGATGGTAGGCACTGTAGGATACAGATACAAGCAAGGCACACTTTTTGTCCTTAGTGAGCACAGTGTTTTCTTAAGAGAATGGCATATCTTTCAGAACCTGGAGTCTTGCTGTTATTTTCAGATTGGAATCGCTCTTCCTGATACTGTGTGTCCAGCAACTGGGGTCTTTGCTGTGGGCTACTGTCAGCATCTCCCAGTGTCCTGACTGTTGGCTCTGGGTCTGCCCCTACTTGCCCAACACCATATCTCTAGGATGTTGCTTGCTGTCCTCCTTGGGGTCCTCTACTTGCCTGCCACTGGGATATCTCTGCTTTCTACCCCTCTCCCCCTTGCTGGTTTCTTGGATGCCCAAGTAGTGACCACTTCCAGTTTGGCTTCTCCCACTGCCTACTGGGACTTAGTGATGATAGTACATTCTATTTGGTGGGTTCAGGTCTGAGCTTGTGTTATATTTTTATGTTGCCATTCCCTGCAGAGGATTTCGTACACAGGCAGGCTTTATCCATTCTTCCCAATTAGACATATCTGTGTGCAAATGGATAGGCCTTGGGCTCCTGTCTCTCATTGCTCTTGAGAGACTAGGAATGGGCCACAATTGGGCCAGGGAGGGCTTTCAGAACAGGGAGCCTGTGAAGTCTGGAGACAGAGTCCTGGTGTGGATGGGGGTGCTACCATGCCCTCTTCAGTTCTTCCAGACTAACAGAAACTCTTGAAACTGCATGGAGCCCAGGAAGAGATATGCCTTTATTTTGTACTTTATAGACTTTCTTTTTGAGACATGATTTCACTCTGTCACCCAGGCTGGAGTGCAGTAATACGATCACGGCTCTCTGTAGCCTCCAACTCCTGGCCTCAAACGATCCTCTCACTTTAGCCTCCTGAGTAGCTGGGACTACAGGCGCATGCTGCCATGCCCAGCTAATTTTTGTATTTTTTTTGGTAGAGATAGGGTTTTGCCATGTTGCCCAGCCTGGTCCTGAATGTCTGAACTCAAATGATCGACTCACCTCAGCCTCCCAAAGTGCTGGGATTACAGATGTGAGCACTGTGCCTGGCCTGTGGACTTATTTTTATAAAAGGAATATATATTCATTATATAAAAATCTAGAAAATATTGTATAAAAATTAGTGGTAATCTTATTTTTCAGAAATGACCACTGTTAGCATCATGTGTGTGAATACATATTTGTAAATGTATATATGTACATATGCACATATATCTATGTAACTGTAAATCTGTACCTAAGTATCTATATTCCCATACTGTTTAAAAATTTTTTGAGATGGAGTCTTGCTCTGTCGCCCAGGCTGGAGTGCAGTGGGGCAATCTCAACTCACTGCAATCTCCACCTCGCAGGTTCAGGCAATTCTCCTGCCTCAGCCTCCTGAATAGCTGGGATTACAGGCACCCACCACCAAGTCCAGCTAATTTTTATTGTATTTTTAGTAGAGACAGGATTTCACCATGTTCGTCAGGCTGGTCTCGAACTCCGGAGCTCGTGATCCATCCCCCCTTGGTCTCCCAAAGTGCTGGGATTACAGGCATGAACCACCATGCCCACTCATTCCCATACATATTTTAACGATACATTCAAGTGAAAATGGTCCTGAGCAATTCAAACAGTGTTTGACCTATTTTTTTCACATAACTCTCTTTCTTAAGCATCCTTCTGTGTCATTCAATAACCCTGTCTCTAGCTTTTCCATTACTCTGCAAAGCTCATTTTCCTTTCTTACATTCTTTCTTCTTTTCACATTGCTTGTGTATTATACAATTTCACTTGGTTAATTCAGAATCTAATCCATTTGCCCTGAGGCTGCATGGCAAAAGGGCAAAGTGTGCATTTATAAAATGTGAATGAGCATAAGGAAGACACAGGCCAGGGTTGCTCAGCTTCTTGGCCCAGTACACCTCCCTCTGTGCGTGTTTTCAGCTCGGCTTTGTTCAGGGAGCCTCTGGTAGGGGAGGACTTGGCAGAAGCCAAGCCAACCTTGTCCTGCCGGCAGGTGTAGCAGCCGCTGCATCCATTAGCAATTATGGGTCATCCACTGTGGGGCATTTCAGAGGCCTGAGGGACACAGCCCTGCCATGAGCAGAAACCACTGGGGAAGCCGGAATGGACCAATGAAAATATGTAATCTTGACAACAGAATCCTTGAACATATGCACACATACACACGGACAAATGCTCACAGAGTGCAATGGAAGCAGCAGAAAGCAGTGACTATGGGTGAACACTCTGGGCTAAGACTGAAATTGGAGTCCTAGACTTGAGACATTCTTTTTGACTTGGTTGAGCCACTTAAACTTTCTGAACCTCGCTGTCCTCATCTGTAAACGTGAATGGTGCTCACATGAGAAGGTATTGAGAGATTTGACTGGGATTACATATGGGAAGCACTCGGCACAGGGACTTCACGTGGTCCATGCTCAGAAAGTGGCCACCACTGGCTTAGTTTTAGGGATCTCAGAGGTAGGGGAAGGGCAGTGCTTCTGGGGTGTGTGTGTGTGTGTGTGTGTGTGTGTGTATTTCCACTCATGAGGTACCTTTCTTTTGATGAACGTATAATACTTCATGGAGTTATTTTTATGTAATGTCTGTGTGAAGCACAAGGAAAAGATAAGGTCTCTTCTAACCCCAACCATTCACGACTCTTTAAGGTAGCAGTGGCTAGGTCCTTGGGCCTTCCTTGAATGTTCCCCTAATTCTGGAGAGTCATTTCTGACACATTAAATGTAGACAGTCAGGCCAATGCTCTCCAGAACCTAGGAGAGCTGAAGACAGTACCTGAAATTGGCGATGTTGAGAATAAGCTGGGCAGGAGGAGCCGTGGTTAACAATTGGGTCCATGGCCTCTCTGGGTTGTGCTTTCTCTCTCCAGGTGTAGTTTAGTTTGAATTATTTATGATGATACTTTCTAGTCATTTGGGAAGATGAATGAAGTCTCAGTGATCAGAGCCCATGCACAGCCTCTCTTAGCTAAAGTCAATTGAGACATCAATCCATGAAGAGTGCCAGGACTAAAGAATTTCAGGGCTTGCTCCCAGGATGAGGCACAGGCAACAGAGTCCCATTAAGCAAATGGACAGCCCAACTCGCAGTAGCAGAGTAAGGGTGCTCTGTCTTCTAAACATAAAAGGACAGATCAGCAGAGAATTAACCCCTTGGCTCTGGCCTCTTAGCCCTTGCAGGTGGATAACTTGTCCCCTTTGTTCTCTTTCCCATCTCCGTGCTGATGCCAATGAGATGTTTAGAAATGCCTTCTCCTCACTGCCCCCACAGTCATAGTTTCCTTGAGCTCAGCCACACAGAATTGGCAGTAGGAAGAGACAAGAGAGCATGAAGAAGCAATGGCTCAGGCTGCAGAAAGGACTGAGAGGGGGCGGACAGCCAGGAAGGGGCAGACACACACACACACAGTTTGAAGTAACTGAACTTCAGTGCTGATAGCTGGGAAGTGCCACCATCATGAGGCTGTCAAGGGCAACTCACTGAAAGTCAAAACATTGTGCTGATGACAAAGTGAGAAGCCAGCAGCTGTAATCTTTATCCTCATGAAAGACTGTTAAGGAAGCCCACACAGCATGGAACAAGTGGCCAAACATTTTCAAGACATGAGCTCAGGTTGCAGTCGGAAAGACAAACATTGTTCTAAGGAAATGCACATTTTCATTAGAGACGGTAGAATGGATTTCAAAAGGAGGCTGATAAATGTATTTTACTTTAAAACTATAATCTACCCATGTCTGAACTGGAAGGAATCTCATGCAACAGTTCTAGACATACCCGCATGCAGTGAAAAGTCATCATCTTTCAACGTCAAAGGTGGATGTGTCCCTGACATCTCATCCACCTTGTCATATTGAAACCAGCAAATTAGTGTTATTTGTAGTAAAATATTCTGTAAAGTGGTATTCTCTGATCCAGGATCAGCTCTGCTTTTGGAGTCAAAGCAGATATCTTCTTCCAGATGCCTGGCTATTTGGGAGAAGAGGAGGTCCCTTATAGCAAGAATGCTAGACTCAAGAGGAAATTCAGTAGCACAGAAAACCTAGGTCAGTGACAAGTTATACAGAAGAATGTCTCTAGTGTAGAATTGTCCATTGGCATCCCATGGAATGGATTCCTGGTTGTGCTGCTCCAGCCACAACCTCTGGGATATATCTAGAGTCTCCTTTTGCACTTTGGCTCTCAAAATGTTAGGAGCTTGTTGTCTCTAGTTCAGGTGGGGACTCTGTGGGGAATGGGAGGCTATTGGAGGGGTTTCCATATGCCTTAACCCCTCACTTTCATGTGGGGATGGCTTACAGCATGGCACTAAGGACTTGTACCCTTTCAGGGTCACTGTCTTCTATGAATCCCCTCCCAGAGGGGAGACGACTGAGAGTGGACGACTACCATGGGTAGATGGGATTTTGATCCAAAGAAGGAAAGAGGTTTCTGTGTTTGAACAATCTAAGCTCTTTTTTGTCTGTTAAACCTATGGGCAGTACTGAAGCTGCCCATCTTTCACCACTCTGTTGAATCAGAAAAAATCATGTTCTGCTCTGCCTCTCTCATACCATATCAGATATCTCTCCGTCATTTGTGTGTGTGTGTGTGTGTGTCTGTGTGTGTGTGTGTGTGTGATTTATTTTAAGGAATTGACTTGAGCAATAGTGAAGACTGGCAAGTTTGAAATCTGTAGGACAGGTTGGCATTCTGGGAACTCAGGCAGGAGTTGATACTGTGGTCCTGAGGCAGGATTTCTTCTCTGGGACACCTGAGTTTTTGCTCTTAAGACCTTCAAGTGATTGAATGAGGCCCATTAATATTATCAAGGTAATCTTTACTTAAAACCAACTGATTGTGGGTGTTAATCACATGTATAAAATACCTTCACAATGACACCTAGATTACTGTTTAGGAAATAAGTCTACCATCTAGCCAAGTTGACACATAAAACTAACCATCCTTGCCTAACCTCCTTAAGCCTATGTTCCTCATGTATAAAATGGAGTTATAATATCTATAACACAGGTTGTTGTGAGGATTAATGTATTGACATCCATGTAGTTCTTATTCTGTGCCCAGTAGGTACTTTCTATTAGGCTGGTTTTCGTATTACCACCAAAGGCTGTGAGTCGTATAGCAGAGATCATCAAAACGCCCTTCATCAACTGTGACTGGAGGTGGTTACATCTTTGTGCAACAGGCCTTTTGAGCTAATAGAGATAGGCCTTGAAGGGTGGTGGGATTCTGGAAGGTAATCCTCTTGGTAGAGTTGGAGCATTTCTTAGTTGACTAGAGAGTGCTAATTGAAATTCAGCTGTGATAGAATCTTCTTGGGGAGATTTTGGGGGGATGGCACATTCTTTTGAGAATATTTACACCAATTCTTCCTTCCCTGTGTCTTTTTAAAAATTATCATGGATATATAATAGTTGTACATACTTATGAGGTACATTTGAAATTTTGATACAAGCACGTAATATGTAATAATCAAATCAGTGTAATTGGGATAGACATCGACTCAACCATTTATCATTTCTTTGTGTCAGGAACATTCCAGTTCCACTCTTTCAGTGATTTTGAAACATGTAATGAATTATTGTTAACTATGGACATCCTATTGTGTCTACTGAACACTAGATCTTATTCCTTCTGTGTTTTTGCACCCATTAACCATTCCCACAAGTTTCTTTTTCTTTTGTCCTTTCCAGATGGCCTATGTATAGAAAGATTGTGGTTTTTTTTTTTTTTTTTGTTTAACTAAATATACCAAAAATATGCTTAATTCAAATCTAGCAATTCATGAAGAATTAGAAGTACCTTCTAGAATGCCTCTTATGCTGGGGACATCATCAAGAATCACCTCTTGCTTATTCTGTCAGCATCTTCTTCCTGTACCATCTATAATTCTGTTGCATAAGACCAGGGGAGATGCTGGCCTGAAGCAGGGGCAGAGGTCACTGTGGTTTGGGGCAGGTCCTTGTGGTTCTGGTGGTTGGGGATACCCCATTTCCTCTTCCTCATTTCAGCCTATTTTTAAGGAAGGAGGAGTTTATAATTTGATGGGACAGAGCCCCAGGCATTCACTCAGAGGGTCATGTTTTCAAGTGGGCAGGTTTCCTTTGCCTGAAAGGTCAGTACCCATGCAGTGTACTCTTTCTTATGCCCTTCTTCTCTGACATCCTGGCTGCATGTCTCTTTCTGTTCCCCACACTGCTGTCTGCTATCAGGCAGGTAAAGTAGCTGAGGCTCACTTGAATTCACAGAAGATGGAATAGTAAACTCTGTTTCGGCTGTCTGAGGTTTACCAGAGCTCACTACTGGGAGTTGCTGGCTGCTGGCTCAGTTGTTAACTGTGTAATACTTGGTTCCCCCCGACCACTATTTTCTGCATATATCTCTCCAGATTGAAGCCCTGTGGAGAACAGGGGGTGTTGGGAGGGTCAGTCCCTTTGGCTTTTTGGTTATAGCACACTTGCAGCAGCACCGAAGCCTCTTGCATTGTTCTTTGGAGCAGAGCTTGATTCTCATTTTGCTTCTTTGCCATGTCTCTCCCTTTCACATAGAATCCAGGGAGAGCTTATGTCTGAAAGGTGGCCAGCACTGGGGCCAGCACATGGGGGTTTTAGGAAACGCAGGAGTGAGGAGTAAGCTTCAAGGAATTTGATGTGGATCCCTTCATCCTCATCACTGGAAGAATAATTAAAGTTTAATTAAACAAGCTTCAACAGTCCATAGTTCAAGCTTTGTCTGTCCATTGCTGCCCTTGTAATTAACTTTTAATCACAGAGTCCTCAGAAAGCCAGAGAAGGTGCAAAGCATCCTTGCCAACTCCATGTCCCCCTCCCCAAATCCTGAAGCCTTTTCAGTAGATGTGTGTGGGGCTAGTTCATGCTGTCGGTTGTCTCTAACTATGTGAACCACCCCACTATAGCATTCAATTTCCAGTTTTAATGTTTGTTCCTTGTTCATATGAGTACTTAGTAACTATTAGGTCAACGTGGTCATAGAATAAGATACAGTTGCTTTTAAGTTTCTCTGACCCCCGCTTTATGCAGACTTGGAGACTCAGAGAGATCAAGCGACTTCTCTGAGGACAGTGTTGATTGGGGCAGAGCCAGGCTAGCACCCAGGCTCTTGCCTCTCAATGCCATATTCCTGTTGCTGTGGTATTTTGCACTTTTATGAACTTAAATTCTAGCCTGTTTGTTTCATGAATCATGAAGAGTTTCAGGGAATACCTGGGCAACTAAGGAATGAGATCAGTCAGTAAAATGAAGGATCTAAAATTTGAATCCATGTTCCTATTCATAATACACATCTTTGCAGTCATTTCCCCTTGTCCGCCTCTCTTGATGAGAGACTTTTTTAGCTTTTAGCAGGTACTGTAGCCAAAGCACCTTCTCTCTTCCATGTTCCTTCTCCAAATTGTCTTTTTTCTTTTCATCAGCTGGATCATGTTTTCCTTTTGCCTTCCAAAGTCAGTCGTGCTTCACATGTTGACTGCTTTCCCTGATCCTGTGAATTCCTTCCAAGTTGCTGCCATCTTTCTACTAATAAGTTGCCCAATGCACTGTACTGGTCACCTCCCCAGAGCCTCTCATGGCCTCTTGGGTGATCTTCAGCCTCTAGTCTGGAAAAACCAAGGCTTACACCACCCACTACAATGCTCTTTCAGCCCTGTGCTCTCCAGGTGGCCTTGGCTGTTACATCTTGTCGTTCATCACCCCTGCCATCTTTGCAAGATTAAGGTGAGGTATATGAGCCCTTCACTTTGGGCAAAAAAATTGAAGAGGGTGCCACAAATAAAAAACCCCAGTAATCAAGACTTTTTAAAATCTACAGATGTTTTGCATTAATTTTGTTTTTATAGCATATCACATTACAGTATTATTTCTCTTGATTACTGAGTTTCTTAGCAGCTCCCTTGATTTTGTGCCCAAGATGAAGGCTTGTCTTTTACACTGCATCTCTCCCATGCTCCTTTCCTCTTGGTTTTGCTCCTCCCCATCCATTTCTGTTATTCCTTTAGTCTTCTGGCCCCTGCAGATTTATTCCTTGTGAATTAATGTTCTGTTTACATCTTTATTAATAAAGATTTTAATAAAGATGTTAATATATTCTCTAGGCCTCATTCCAACCTCGCCATAGTCGGCCCGCTATCTGGGGCCCACTGCTCAAGAAAAGAAACTGCATTTTATCATAAGTTCTGTTTTTTACCGTGTCCTGGTGAGTATTTCCTATCCCACCCAGGTTTCTGTTATCCTTGTCCAAGTGCCTTAATGTCTCATGCACGAGGCTTGCTGAAGCTCCACGAGTGGCTTGAAAGATAAGCCCCTGTAAATAAAGCTTATGATCCTTGTTAATGTTGGGAGCTGATGGCATGCGTAGTCCAGCCAATTTGGATTAATTTTTCAACGGAGATATTGGTAGATGCTACGTCAACAGCTTCTCTGAAATCCCACTCTCTCATTTTGCCTCCCGTCTCCTTGGCCACTCGCTCGTTTTTGCCAATTAAGAAAAGATATCACTTCTATGGTCGGGTGTGATTTGCTCTTTATAAACCCCAGTTGCTCTTCCGTGCTCAGAGTCCACTTGCCGCTTATAAACTATGCTTCTCCTATTGGCCTTATCCTTTTAGTAACAGCTTGAACTAGATTTACCTTTGTTTCTTTTTGTCAGAGGAAAAGATAGATTTTTGTAACATAAATTTGGCAAAATGGAAGGACACTGTAGAATAAAACATCCTTTGCAAAAAGTACACACTTTTAGCAGCTCACATTTTTAAAGAAGATTGTCGTTTTCTTGGTTCTCTTATCGAAGTAGCAAATGTCCATGAAACTAACTTGGGAAATAGAGAAAAACAGTACATCACCCTTGTGCTAGCACCCTAAAATAAACACTGTTTACATCTTGGCACCTTTCTTTCTAGTCCTTGTTACATATTTATCATGCTGTGGATGCAATTTTGTGTCTTTACTTTCACATAGTGTATCATAAATAGTCTCCATATTATTATGTAATCATTATAACCATAGTTTTTAAAGATTGCATGCTTTTCAATCCAAGTAAATTTGTCTTTTTAAATTTAATCATTCCCCTTGTATTGGTCACTTAAGTTACAAATACTGTTATCAGTAACAATGAGGTGAACATCTTTGTATATATGTTTTCTTAGTTAGGATTATCCTATACCTTAGATTCCTGGTGGTGGAATTACTATATTAAGAGTGAGGATAAACATGTTGCTAGTGTGTTAGAGAAGAGTATGACCAATCAACAAAGCCTCTATCAGCATATGAGAGTATCTCTTCCCATGCCTCTTCTTGTACTGGGTAAAAATAGTTCTTATCAGTGCATTCCTGTCACTCTAGGAGTTACTCAGGTAGACATATACATAATCACATTCTTCATAGTCCTCTGGTACATTTTTCATGCTAACAGCATCAATGATAGTAGCAATAATATTCCAACTGTTCTCTGACACACTTCTTTAACCAGCACTGTTCAATAGAAATATATTCCAGTGAAGTATGTAATGTTAAATTTTCTAGTAGACATGTTAATAACAATAAAAAGAAACAGGTGAAATTGATTTTAATACTATATTTTATTTAGCTCAATATATCAGAGATATTATCATGTCAGCCTGTGTCACTAGCCAAGTCACAGGTGCTCAGTGGCCACATGTGGTTAGTGGCCACTGTATTGGATAGCACAGCTTTGAACCATAAGCCTAAAGCACTACCAGACTCTCTTCTTTCCTTTAGAAAGGCTGTTGAATCCTTCTTTGTTTTTCAGTCTTAGTTTTGGTTCTCCAAAAGTCAACTCTGAGACGAGGACTTGATGTGCAGGTAATTTATTTGGGAGGTGATTCCAGGATGCATTAGAGAGCAAGTGGGAAATATGAAGGGGAGATGATAAAGGCAAGGAAGGGTGTGACAGTAAGCAGATTACTGCAGTGGGCAACTGGAGCTTAGTCCTGCTGAGAACCATCTGAGAAACTGGGTGGCACCTGCCTCAAAGTTGCTGTCCACTGTGGATGCAGGGACTGAAACATGTATTTAGCGATTCCTGTCCTCCATTAATTAGTTATGGGTTGTTCCAGTGGTATTAATTCCCCCACACTTCTGGGTTGTACCTGCTTAGGGCCAAGCTTGCTCTTATTGTGCTGGAGAAAGCCCTTAGGCAAAGAAGAAGGATGCAGGCTCTTGAGGTGGGTGTAGTTGGGGGGCTGAACTGTCTGCTGTCTTTGCCAGGGGACTCAGGTGGGGCAGGGATATGAGTGGGGCCTCAGCAGCACCTGCCTCTGGGTCCGTGTCATGGTGAAGTAGGGTCTTCTCCAGTGGGGCTTTGTCCCAAACAGATCATCCTTGGTTGATAGTCATCGTGGGTGATTCAGTCTATATTCTTATATTTAAGCCACAGAAACTGATTCTGGCTAACCAGGCAAAATGTAAATGATGGAGGGATGCTGGGGGCTCTCTGGATATATTAAGGCCAGGAGGAGAGGGCTGGTCAGGATTGGGGATGGGAGAGAATAAGATTTATCCCATGCTGGAATAAACAGGCAGGACAGTTAGCACCTTGGAGAAGAGCATGATTAGGATGCCCTGTGTTCCCTCCCCCTGTTTGTTCTGGGGAAGGAAATGAGGAGCAAAGTCACTTTGGCTTCCTTTTAGAGGTCACCGCCTAACATTATTCTCCCATTTATACTACATACAATAGAAGAAAGATAATTCCTTGATAGGAAATCAAATCGCTATTCGGGAATGAATGCTGGGCTGCTAAAAATGGACAAATGACCACTGCAGAAGGAGATTGGGCTTTCTGGTGAAATCTGAGTAAAATTGTGCTGATTTCCTGGTTTTGATAATGTGTTATGGTTATGTAAGATGTTACCACTCGAAGAAGCTGGGGCATGGGTACGTGGGACCTGTCTGTATTATTTTTGCAACTTCTTGTGGCTCTATAATCATTTCAGTTGGAGTATCCAAGCTTCACCTTTACTCCCTACCTCATCCTTCAAATTACTGGTGCTCAATCTTTACACATAAAGGTACTCCTCACACCTTCCAAACCTGGGTAGGGTTATACACGTATTTATTTGGATTCAACTGGTTTTCTTGCTCTGGTTAATTTATTATATTTTTTTGGAGTTTATATTTGCAGATTTGATGTTGACCTGCAATTAATTGTGGAGGATAGCAAGCAGGTCTGAAAGGGAACTGAGAGTTATACAACCCCTGCTTTCCTCCTTCTGACTCCCAGCAGGTTTCTCAAAAGTGCCATGACAACATTGACACCCTGTAAGTGAGCCATGGTTCAATGGAGAACACTTACAACTGATCAGCCCCAGAAACTCTAGGAAGGGTTGGGTCATCCAGTTCAGAAAGCTTTGGCTCAGCCCTTTCTGCAATGTACTTGGTCAGATATAGCTCTTGGTGAGAAGAGAGTGGGCTAAAGCCACCTTTGTTGAGACATTTCCTCCAAATGGCAGCCATTTCTTTATGTGGCTTTCCAACCAGAACATATTCTGAGAAGGCTATTAAATTCTCAGATGGGACCACTGACCTGAAGGCAGTCAACACCTAGAGAATACAAGCTGTTCTCACTATTCCTTCTTGCAGTGATTGAATGTCATTGCCACCAAAGCAGAGTCTGGGCTCACGATCACAGGTATTGTGATGTCCACCAGAGTGCCATCAATCTGGCGAGAACCACAACTCCCAGGTAATGGGTATTGCTTGTCTAAACAAGATCTGTGAGACTTCCATCCTCAGTTAGCTGTTTAATTTCTACTAATAATTCTCTGATAAACATTTGGCCAATCAGATTCATTCTGTTATGATAGAGTTAAAACAGCTTAATGTAAGCAATAATAATAATTCACAGCAACAGGAAACACTGAGCCATCTTCTTCCCACTGTCTAAGTCATTCCCTGGGAGTAAATCAAGTGTTTAAGGAGGTACATTCACGTCTGCAGGGCACTGGGGCCTTGCTCAGTCAGCTAGGGTTGTGGACACCAGATGGTCCCCAGGCCCTAGCTTGAAAATCTGTGCATGACCCAGCCCTGGGAAAGCCCAGGCTCACATTCTACACGTCGTCCTTCTTCCCAAGAAGGCCAAGTATTTCATGAGTATGATCTCATTCTTCCTTCTCAGCTCTCTCTGGAGGGTGGGAGGGGTCTGCTTTGGGGACGCTGCTGGCAGATTTCTTTTTATTCTTAAGCCCCCTCCTGCAGCCCACTTCTTCCAAAGGCTACAGCAAGAAGAACCCCTTCCACTGGCTTTTTAAAGACTTGCCAAGGAGCCACATAGTGTGCTTGCGGAGGAGTGAGAGTGCATTCCCTGTTGGTATCATGGGATTTGGAATTAAGGAAGGTTTAGAGCTAATCCTGGCACCACCACACAGGTGACCTTGCTGAGGCTGTTTGCCCTCCCCAAGCCTCAGTTTCCCATAGGATTGGGAAAGGCAATACCACCTTGTGCTGTTAAAATAGTCGATAATTGATAACAACATGCACAAGATAAGTAGAAAGCTAATATGATTAATATTAACTTTATAGCAACCCCCCGCTTGAGGCCCACAGAGAGTGTTAAAGGAATCTTTACTGAGTCCAGAGCAAGAACACTGTCTTCTGGTCCATAGTGCCCCCGGCAGATTATGCCCATGCTGTTGGGTCTGCACTGCTGATTCAGGGATCAGAACACATGTTCTTCATAACAATGATCAGGTGCATCATTGGAGACAGGTATGCCATGGCAGAAACAATGTGACTTTGAGATGAAGACAGAGTCTGTCTATTTAAATCCTGACTGCCGTTTATGACCTGTGTGATCTGGGATGGGTTTCCTCATCTGTTAAGGAGAGGAACTGACGCCCATCCATAAGCACGAGAAGAAGAGTAAGTGAGCAAGGAAAGTACTCAGCAGGCTGCCTGGCACATAGCAGGTCTACTGTAAATGTTCCTTTAAAATCCTCCCCTTCCTGCTTTCTAATCATGCTACCCTAAGATTGAACTGGTGGTTATAGGAGAATATAGTCCCTTCCTTTCTTCTCCCCCCCGTCCCTTTTTTTCCCCCACTCCCTGCAGACAGAATTGGCATTTTCCAGAGGAAGAATAGATGTTTAACTTTGTGATCCAAATTGAATTTCTTCTTTGCCAGAAAACGCTTCTCCATATGCTTGAGATTCCTTATTAAGGGGAAAAAATTCATGTTTACATTGAGGTAAAAACGACACTTGGTTTTACCTTCTGTGGTAGGCAGAATAAGGTTGTCTCCTTCATACAAAAAGAAAACCCAAAGCCAAAAAAAAAAAAATATTCAGGTCCTAATCTCTGAACATATACATGTTACTTTGTACAGGGAAAGGTCTTTGTGGATGTGATTAAGTTATGGATCTTGAATTGGGGAGATTATCCTGGATTAGCCAGGTAGGTCCTAAAGGCAAGAATGTGCATCTTCGTAAGGGAGAGGCAGAGGGTGATTTGAACATGCACAGAGAAGGCAGTGAAAGAGAGATGCAGAGATTTGAAGGTTCTGGCCTTGAAGATTGGAGTGTTGTAGCCACAAGCCAAGGAATGCCATCAGCTGCTAGAAAGAAGCTGGAACAGACAAGGAGCAGACTTTCCCCAGAGCCTCCAGAGGGAGTGCAGCCCTGCTGATGCCTTGATTTCAGCCCAGCAGTACTGATTGCCAACCTTGTGCCTGCAGAACAGTGAGAGAATAAGCCACTGAGTTTGTGGGAATTTGTTACAGCAGCCATAAGAAATGGACACACCTTCATACTTTTGGGACAAACCTCTGGCCAGTCTGGCTTGTGGCCTCATTTTTCTGAGACAGTCAACACCATGGGTACCTGTAGATGCCAGGGGGTGGGAATGCAACCTACCAGAGATTTAACCAAGCTCTGGTCCTACGTATGGGCTCTCACCTGCCAAAGGTGCAGCGGTTGCTTGTGTGTTTTGGGATTAAAGATCAAAGGCAGCACGTTTGATATAGGGCCTGAACTTTGTGGCCATGCAGTCAGAGTCTTGATGGTAATATAAGTTAAAGAGCTTCAGTGACTAGAGACCTGGCCCAGCCCTCAAAGGATAACACTGAGTGGCCGAGATAGCCGTCACATTTCATCTGATGTGCCAGCTCTGATTGCTGGGGGAGTTGCCAGGTTGTTGAGAAGCTTGAGGCTGTGACTAAGCTGCAGGCAAAGTAGAAACAAGCTGCTCAAGAGCCTGTGCTTTGGTGCTGCTGCACCTATATAAGGCAGAAGTGGGCTTCAGAGCCATGGTTCTCATTTGCCTTGTTGTGATGTATTATCTACTGTGAGATGGGTTGCAAGTAATTTGTTACCAATATTAAAATGCCGCCTTTTGCAGAAGATTTACTTTTAATAGGTTGGGGCAGATTCATGGTGCTTTTGCTAACTTGCATTCTGATATGTTTTCTTGAGTGGGGCAGAAAGGGGTGGAGTTTTAGATAGCACACAGGAATTGCTCATAATCTTGGGGACACTTGGCTGGCAAGTGAGTCATGAGATAAAAAATGTCTGAGAGCCATGATCAAGGAACTGTTACCCCTTCCCTCGGGTTGACAAATATGGGTCAGATGTGTGTCATCTCCCACCCTTGGGCCCATGGCAGACATAACTAACTGATGTGTGTGATCTCCCTACTCTGGTATCCATGACAGACATCACTAATTGATGTGAGTGATCTCCCTACCCTTGTGCCGATGGCAGATATCACTAATTCATGTGTGTGATCTCCCTACCCTTGTGCATACAGCAGACATCACTAATTGATCACTGTTAGGCTTGAAATCAGGCACAGAATGCTTCTCAACGCAGTGGTTTGGTTGTCCACTACCAATTGATCAATGGGTAAGAGGAGACCAGAGGAAATGATAAGTGAAGGTAAAAGTAGTGTGAGTTTTGTATTTTTGAAATGTCATTTTATTTTTATGTTTTTGGATATGGGAAACAGTATTACCACTACTAATTGATCAGGGTTGACCTTTGACATGACATACATTTGTCATTCCTGCTAATTCCTTCCCAAACTTTAAGAGAATCTGCCCTAATTCCCAGCATTTATGCTGGTCTTTTCCAAGTTTCTTTTGGCATCCTTTAACAAAAGGTCTAACCTTTTTTCTCCTTTCATCAGGAAAGATAAGCTGCAGGTAGTAAAACTGGTTCCCAATTTAGCATGGCTCCTCTATCAGAGGGCAGACATCTAAGGAGAGGTCAGCCGCTCCACTCCCCTAGCCCCTGACTTTCCTCTGGGGCCCAGGGATCACACAGGAGTTGCAGGAATTAGATTTAGAAATCAGCAACTCTCCTAAGATGGGTATTGGCTGTTTTTTTTTTTTTTTTCTGAAGGTGAGAGTCTTGGTCAGATGGCTTGAGCACACATGGCCGTGCACCAGGTTCCCAGAGGTGCAGGCAAGAGGGCTACATCCAAGTTGTCCTGGAAACTATGCTTTTTTTTTTTTTTTTTTTTCCCCCACAATTTAGGGCTGGAGGCCAGAGGCTTGCTGCCTGGGCGGGGGAAATAGGAAGGAGCAGCCAGGGTTTGGTCCCTGGGCAGAAGGATACGGTGAGATTAAGAGTGGGTCAGGGGTTGTGGGGTAAGGAGGATTGAG
Source organism: Mandrillus leucophaeus (assembly GCF_000951045.1). NCBI lineage: Eukaryota > Metazoa > Chordata > Mammalia > Primates > Cercopithecidae > Mandrillus > Mandrillus leucophaeus. The sequence continues at coordinate 695,601 of NW_012103109.1, read as the reverse complement.
GGAGGAGGAGGAGGAGGAGGTGAAGATGAAATGCAAAGTTGTGTCTTAGAAGTTATTGGCAGGTTGGCATTGCGAACTTGTTTGTCTGTTTGACATGACACCCCAGGGAGTGGCTGGAGAGACAGCAGCTGTCACGGTCATTTCTGGAGGAGGAATGACTCTGGCTGAATTTGCATTAAGGATTTCCTACCAGGGTTGCCAAATGATTATCCCATAGGGAGATTCTGAGATCTCACTCTTTCTCCTTTATGTAGATATTTATAGGAGAATGCTTATCTACGTTGCCTAGGGCACACTGTCCTTCCTCCCTTCCTTTCTCCTTCCTTCCTTTCTCCAGCATTTTTGAGCGTGCACTGGGCACCAAGTACTGGCTTACATACTGGGATTTGGCAATAAATAAAACCGTCTCTGCTTTTGTGAAGCTTACCTTCTGGTGGGGACTGGGGTGGGAAGCAGGAGAGACGAACAATAAACAAATAAATGAACCTATAACATTGCAGGTAGTGATAAATGCTAAGATGGAGAAGACTGTAGATAAGAGGGCACGGGCTGGTGGAGAGGGCTGGGAGGTCTTTGGGATGGGAAACCTTCTTGAATGAGGGCAAGCTGAGCAGGGAGGGGAGGGCCTCACAGACATCTCGGGGTAGAGAGTTCCTGTCAGAAGGAGCTGCTAGTGCAAAGGCCCTGAGATGGAACTGTGCTGGCATGTTCGAAGAACAGCCTGGAGGACAGTGTGGCTGGACTGGTGGTGCAGGGGTAATAGCAGATTAAGCCAGTGAGTTTATGCAGGGTCAGGCCACATAGGGCCTTCTAGGATATGGCAAAGACCCTGGCAGCCATTTGAGCAGGTGGGGAGACTGTGCAGGGTGTAAGGCAGGGGAGGGCATGAGCAGACCTGTATTTTAGAAGGGGCCGCTCTGGCTGCTTCATGGGAAATGAGCCACAGGGGGCCAGGGTGGAAGCAGGAAGGACTGCTGGGTCCAGTAGCACAGGTTGTGCCCTGCTCAAGGGTGGAGAGTCGAGGCTGGAAGGAGGGTCAGGAGGCCGTGTCCATCCAAGGGGAGCATCTTTCTGGAATCCATCCAAGGTGGCCTAAGGCTAATTGGACTCAGCTAGTTTTGTAAACCACTTTTGCTACTTATTAATATGTCATAGACATTTTCCCCATGTCTTCAAATAGTCTTTGACAACATGCTTTTTAATAGTTGTGCAGTATTACATCACTTGGACATACTATAATGTAATTAATCTCCCATGTTAGATGTTTTACTTATTCCCAGTTATTCACTATTTTTTAAATGTGCTGATGGATGTCATTGTGCATAAATCTCCATGTACATCTCTGATTATTTCCCTGGGTAAGATTTCTAGAAATGGAATGGTTGGGTTAAATAAGATGCATTTTTAGGCCTCTTGGTTATTAAATTACTTTGTAGATAACCGAGCTGAGGCTTAAGAAGGGTGAGTAACTGGCCTCCAGGCACAAAGCCAGGAAGTGGTAGGGCAGGATTTGAATGCAGGCATGTCAGTTTTGAGATTTTGAGATCTATCTTCTCCCCTGCTGCCCTTGTCATACCATACTAAGGACAGCTTAGATGTCACTCAACTCACACTCAGTCAAAGGCCAGGTAGCCTCAGCTTTGGTGGCCTTGAAGAAGATGATGATGATGGCTGAGGAGTTGAAACTAGTCAGCTTTCTTTAATCAGCTCTGTGTCAGGAACTATATTCAGTACAGATTGTGGATATTTCCACTGGACCCTCAGAGGAACCTAAGACGCAGTAATATTTTTAGTTCCATTTTATACCTGGGGACACTGAAGGTCAGAGAGGTTAAGCAACCTACCCAGGGTCACACAGCTAGAGAATGGGGAAGCCAGGAATGAGCCCTGTGTAATACCTTCATTCTTAACCATTCCCAGCTTTAGAACCTTCCAAGATAGGAACCATGCCCACTAGTCCCTTGAATTATAAATACTAGCTCATATTGGCTGCTGATTCACTTCACAGTCCACATTTGGTCTGAAGCTTCTGCACTCTTGCAGCTTTAAAAATAATTGTTACTATTATTATTACCATATTACTTTTATTACTATGTATTATATTATAATGGTAATATATATGCTGGTATATGCATAGTATTATATATACTAACATTATATTTATTACATTACTGTTACAACATGTTATTACGATTACTATTATTATTACTGTACATCATTACTATGAATACTGTATTATTACCATTCCCATGCTCCTTGTTGCTCATTCTGGTGTCCAGGTGGAAGGGACAAGAGCATGTTTTCCTCATAGCAGAGCGCAGGGGCAGGAGGATGAGCAAAAGCATCTCATGCCTCTGAAGTTATTGCCTCATGACATTGCTATAATAATCATAGCAACGACAACTATTATGATTACTGTGTTAAACATAGGAGCTGATAGTTCCACGCTACTGAACTTGGTATCTTGCTGGCTTTTCTCCCAACAACTCCCTGGGGTAGATATTTTTATTGCAACCATTTTACAGGTGGGGAAACTGAGGCCCAGAAAGTTTCATGACTTATTCAAGATCTCACAGCTTGGCACTGACATATTTTTTAACGCTTTATTGAGGCTTGATTTACACACAATCAGCTGGAAGTTTTTATTGATTTATTTATTTACGGTGGGGTCTTGCTCTGTTGCCCAGGCTGGAGTGCAGTGGTGTGATCTTGGCTCACTGCAGCCTCCACCTCCCAGGTTCAAGCAATTCTTCCACCTCAGCTTCCTGAGTAGCTGGGATTAACAGGGTGTGCCACCATGCCCAACTAATTTTTTGCATTTTTTAGTAGAGATGGAGTTTCACCATGTTGGCCAGGCTCGTCTCGAACTTCTGACCTCAGGTGATCCACCCACCTTGGCCTCCCAAAGTGCTGGGATTACAGGCGTGAACACCACAGCTGGTCAGCTGGAAGTACTTAAAGTATGATTTGAGGTTGTGACATTGCATACACCAGTGAAATCGCCACCACAGTCAAGATGGTGATATCTCTGGGGCTCTGGTACTGATGCAGATATGACCCTTTCTGGGAAGTCCCCATACGTCTGTTCACAGTGCCTCCTTCAGCTCTCTCATCCATCCCATTGATCCCAAGAGGAAGGTCTCAGCATCTGCTGAACTGTCTCACGGGTGATGTTCCTGCCTCCACTCTCTTCCTCCTATCCCCACTTGCAACAGTGCTTTCTGTGGCTAAGGACCAGAATTCATGAGGTTGAGTGACAGTGGAAATTTATTACTGGGATGGTTCCTCTAGCAAGAGGTGCACAGTGGGGGCAAAATGCAAGGGAGATGAGACCTAGACAGCAGCCCCTCCCAAGAGACCTGCTGGACATTCCCCCAGGGCCGCTTGTAGAAGACAGGGCAAGGAGAAAGACCTAGTGGAGCCTGTCCTCCATGAAGCCCCTCCACCTTCCACTCTTTAGCTTGGGAACCTTATTTACTCTGCAATACTATTCTCACTTTCACACACACATGCGTTTCATGACTCCCTGGGGTACCCACTTTGCTTCTGGGGAGCTCGCTGTGTACTGTTAATTGTTATATTCACCTCACATCACACTTTTAGTTAATATTTAGATAAACTGTGTGAGCAAAATGATTTTAAGTTGTGTGTGTGTGTTCCATTGCTAGAAAACTCTCTGTAACCCAATACAGTGATGCACCCGTTTTTGAGCTGGGCCCACTTGGGTATGGAGAGGTTAAGTAACTGATGTCAAATCACAGAGCCTGGAAGGGCAGAGGCCTGGAAGGAGGCCATGGCTTTTACTCACTTACGCTTGGCTCACTGAAAAGCCCCCTCCTTAGGGCATGGAGGGTGGAGAGCTGCACACTTCCAGATGAAGAGAAAAACTAGGGTCATCCACCACACAACTGCCCCAGGCTAGGAGAGGATGCCTCTTGCTACAATAATCGTTCCTGAACTTGTCTGCCCATTGAAACCACCTGTGGACTCCAAACAGCACTGATGCGTGGGGCCCATCCCTAGACATTCTGATTTTATTGGTTTGGGATGCAGCCTGGGCTTTAGAATTTTTAAAAGACCCCTAGGGGATTCTAATGTGCAACCAAATTTAGGTCTAGAGTCTGGCACAGTGCTGTCTAATCAGAATACGAGAGAGCCCCATACATACTTTTATGTTTCTAGTAGCCATGTTTTTAAAAAGTAAAAGAAACAGGTGAAATTAATTTTAATTATGTATTTTATTTAGCCCAGTATATCTAAAATATTATCATTTGACCATGTTATTTTACAAATTAATAAGATATTTTAAATCTTTTTTTTTTTTGCTCATACTGGCTCCTTGAAATCCAACATATTTTTATAATTACAGCATATCTCAGCTTAGACCAGCCACTTTTCAAGTACATAGTAATTACATGTAGCTAGTGGCTACTGGGTTGAACACTGCAGATCTGGCATATAGTAAGTGCTCAATGAAAAATTTTTGAACACTTGAACAAATAATGGAGGCAATCATGTGCAATATCTGCAGTTGTGATACTGGGTAACTGTTTCAAAGTTTAGAAAGGTGTGGTTTCTTGGCAGAGTCCTCTCTAGAGAATGGTTCTGGTTATGTCTTAGGATCCAGGCATCGGGCGCCCCTCCTACCCATGAAGTCTTCATCAGCTCTGTCCTGCTCCTGCACTCTGCTCCGTGCGTTGGTGACGTATGCCTCTTAGACTGTGATGCCTCAATGCCCTAGGCTCATTCTGTCATTGTCATCATCTGTATCACATTGTACTATCATTCTCTGTTTGTGTGTCTGCTTCTCATGTATCCTATTAGCTCCTCAAGACCCTAGCCATGTCCTCATTAATCTCTGTATCCCTATTGGCCAGCATTCAATAGATGTTTGTGGAATGAAGTAATAAACTAACAATCACATGGCGAGGAGATTTGACTGTCATCAAACCCAGTTTTATGGGGCAAGACTGGCCAGGGCAGGTCTTAGGTGGAAGGCAGAGCCGGCTCAATGCATTTTTGTAGTCTGGTTATTAGAAATTGTAACCAATGTATCTTAGTTAGCGATTGCTGCATACTGTTGGGTAACAAACCACCCCTCCCCCAACTCAGTCTTTTCTGACAAGCATTTATTTCTTGTGCCCAGGCCTGTGGGTTCGCTGGGTTTGGCTGATTCCTGCTGTGCTTGGCTGAGTTTGGCTCTAGGCAGGGTCCTGGTATGCCCCATGTTTCTCATTCTGGGGTGCTGGCTGAAGGGGCAGAGCATATTCTTCTCATGGCAGATGGTAGGCATGCAAGCTGATGAGCAGAAACGGTCTGTACCTCTTAAAACCTTGGCTTGGAACTGTCACTGTCACCTCCCTTGCATTTCATTGCCCAAAGCAAGTCACTGGGCCAAGCCCAGAGTCAGTGGGGCAGAGACAGGGAGGGGCATGAATATGAGTTGAACAATCATCCAGTCTATTACTCTAAAATGTGGTTTCCTGGCTAAGGGTGATGGTGTTCCTGCCTCTGAAAACCCATCCCTTATCTAAGTGGTGATTGACTTTAGCCTGTTTCTCAATGTAGGAAGAAAGGTGAATCAGTGATTTTATTAGCCATAGCTGCTTGGCTGCACCAAGGCTGTTTCTGTTTTATTTGACATTGGCTACCTTGTTTTCTACTCTTTTGACCCTGGGAATTGGTTAACCTAAGAATTCACACTAAACTCTCTTCTTGAGGGACCAGTCAAATCAGTCCCTGATATATAGGTTATCCCAGCTGTGCAGCACGTGTAGACTGTGTGAACGCCCATGCGGGCACATGTACATGCTGTGGTTGTACGTGCCCCTTGTCAGAGGGAGGATGTGGCTGTCCACAGGCTGACCAGAGCTTACGTTGGCTCTCAGTGTATCCTGCTCAGCTGTGCACCCATTGTAGAGTTGCCTGCATGAGAAGACTTCCCTGAGGTTTAAGAAAATGGACCACTCATTTACTGTCCCCTTGGTAACCTTCAGCTCTACTGGTTGGAGGGCAGGGGGACATCTTTGTGCAGTGCAGCTGCAGAGGAGTCTCACAGGGTGAGAGGGGTCTGGGAAAGGAGACTTGAGGCTGGAGCAGTGGTCATTCTTCCAGCTCTCTGGCTTGGACCTTCCAAGTTCACTGCCATTCCAGAGACCTTGCCAGAGTCCGTGATTGAGTTCAGACCAGGAACTTGGGGCCATTTCCAGAGGAACCTGCTTGAAGCATTCTGTTTTGACTAAAGATGCTGCTTCCAATGAAGCAGAATGGAACTCCTGGCTTGCCTCCTCTCCCTCCTGCAGCCTGCAGGCCTAAGTGGGCTCTGAGGAGCTCAGTCTTGGCTGTGAACAGGAGAACAATTTTACCCTGAACTAGCCTAACGCTGCTTCTTTCTCCAGTCTTCTCCTGGTTAGATTTGGCTGCTTTTAGCATCTCTGTCTCCCATTGGGGTGCAGGGGAGTGAGGGGGCTATGGGACATTCTTTTAGTTGGTTGGGGTCTCTGGGGAAGCAGGAGCTTTGAACCCAGTTTGAACCCCTGAGTGCTCAAGTTCCTTTTCTCTTGGCACAGTGTGATTTCCTGTTTCGAAGAAAACAACCCAGGGTTTTAAGACCTTAAGAAAAAAAAAAAAAAGAAAAGCACTTGGACATGAAATGACTCTTACAAAACAACATGTTGATGAGTTAAGTATAAAGGAACCAGAGACATATGGATTAAATTTTCCTTGCAATCCACAGGGGCTTTAAAATTAGGAGAAGAGTATTTGTCAAAATGTGTGTGTCTCTGCCAGGGTCTAGGACAGAATCAGAGGCTGTGGGGTTGCCGGAGAAGTCTTGTACCCCTCCCTTCCCCCACTTTCCCCACCCTGATAATAGGGCTTAGAGCCAAGGAAGTTACTGCAAGTCTTAGGTTCCTTCTTGTTTATTCCTCAAGCCTAAAGACCTTTTGCTTTTAATTGAATTGTTCCTCATATATCTCCCCCGTGACTTCAAATGGGGGAATGGGCCAACATCTAACTCTTGCAGTGACTTTGAGCCAGTGGGGTGAAGGCATTTGATGTGAGCCACAATGACATGTGGGATATTGCTGCCCATTCCTTCTTGACTATGAACTGTCCCATCTTGGCCCATCCTGCCTTAACCCTTCCAGGCAACACAAATATCTGGTGTGGTTCAGACACGCTATTAGAAATACCATTCTTGGTCGGGCATGGTGGCTCACGGCTATAATCCCAGCACTTTGGGAGACCGAGGCAGGTGGATCACTTGAGGTCAGGAGTTTGAGAACAAATGGTAAAACCTCGTCTCTACTAAAAATACAAAAATTAGCTGGGCATGGTGGTGGGTGCCTATAATCCCAGCTACTCAGGAGAGGCTGAAGCAGGAGAATTGCTTGAATCTGGGAGGCAGAGGTTGCAGTGAGCCGAGATCGGGCCACTGCACTCCAGTCTGGGTGATAAGAGCGACACTCCGTCTCCCTTTCCCCAAACAAAGAAATACCACTGCCCTGCCTCCTGTGGCCAGGAACAGAGGACCATGCAGGGGTGGGCAGGAGGGTTGGTAACTTCTGTTATAGATCTCTCTGATACTATTCTTGAAATCAGGAGAAGGTGGGAGCTGGAAAGTCTTTTAGTCTCATGGTAGGAATAAGGACACCAAAGGGATGATTGGTTTTTCCCACCTGCAATCCTCCAGACATTCCCAAGTATGTTGGCCTTGGAGTTTTTATCCTTTCTTCTTAATTTTTGACCAAGGAGCAGAGAAACACTGTATATTTGGAGAAACCCTGAGTAAGCTTCTCTGTGTTGTTGCTGTTTTGCCTGAGAGCCTTTTGGGCAAGAGAAGTCTTTGTGGAAGCCCCTGTGTAAAACAGATAAAGAGCTGAATTAGATAAATCAGGGGTAAGCATCTCCCGGCCCCAGTTAGACCCCGTCTCCCTCTCCTTTCCTGCTTAGTGGGACCTGTAGGTCTCTTTGGAACATAGTCTGCAAGCCTATCAGTGTTCTAGAGTAGGAATCACTACATTCTTTGGCTCTTAGCTCCAGCAGCAAAATTAATAAGCGTCTCATGGACATTATGTTGAGGGAAAGAAGCCAGACATAAGAGAGAACATGCAATGTGATTCCATTTATACGAAGTTCAGAAATAAGCAAAACGAATCAATGTGGATGGAAGTCAGAGAGCGGTTGTTTCCGATAATGATTGGGTGAGAGCATGAGAGAACCTTCTTGGGGTACTGGAAACGTTCTGCATTTTCATCTGGGTGGTGGTGATACAGGTGCACACACATGTAAAACCTTCCTGAGCTGTACACTTCAGATCAGTGCTCTTGAGGGTCTTCATTGCATGTATGTGATCTGTTCATTAACAAGTAAAAAATTCATTCTCTCTTCTTCCCCCCTGCTGAAGTCTGGGGGTACCATGGTCCGGTGAACCTCTTTTTTTTTTTTTTTGAGACAGAGTCTCGCTCTGTTGCCCAGGCTGCAGTGCAGTGGTGCGATCTTGGTTCGCTGCAAGCTCTGCCTCCCGGGTTCACGCCATTCTCCTGCCTCAGCCTCCCTAGTAGCTGGGACTACAGGCGCCTGCCACCACGCCCGGCTAATTTTTTTTGTATTTTTAGTAGAGATGGGGTTTCACCGTGTTAGTCAGGATGGTCTCCATCTCCTTGCCTCGTGATCCGCCTTCCTTGGCCTCCCAAAGTGCTGGAGGTGAACCTCTTAGAGTCTGAGCTTAGAGATCATTGTAGGGATGAGGGCAGAGCCCAGGGGGAGCAAGGCATAAGAAGGGTTGCCCTTGGAAAGAAAAAGCAAAGCAGGGTTTTGGTGACACAGAGGGCCACAGCAGAGCTGAGGGCGCCTGAATGGGCTCTGATTGAATGACCTCAGCCTCATAAGAAATGCACAGTAAGGTGGTGGGGGAGGGTTTGGCAGGGCCCTGGAGGTTGGGGGCTGTTACAATATGGAGGAACAAGCAGGCATGAGAGCCAGCCCTGCCTCTGGTACTTCAGTCCCACTTATGGAGAGACCACTTTTGCCCCTATCTGCACCATCTTGATATGAAGAGGATTTTGGGGGCTCAGAAGGAAGGGGGCACTGCACACACAGCCCTTGCCTCCTTCGCTTTCTGATTCAGAGGAACTGGTCATGTTGGAGACACACAGAGGATGGAGTGTCCACGACCAGCCCACTAGGATTCCAGAAAGGGCCCATGCCTGTCATAGGCAGTTGGAAGGTTGCTTGAAGAGATGGAATGAACCTTGTCAGGCTAGCATGTCTGGGCTCTGGTTGGGAAACATGGTCAGTCAGTGGGATTGAGGAATGTGGCCTGGTCAAAGTGTGACGGCAGTTTGTGTAGTTCCAAGGCCTGGATGGGAGTGGTGGCAGGGGAGCATTTGGAGTGTCCTGGTTGTCCAGCAGGTGTGGGACACCTCCCACCTGTCCCACTCCACCCCACCCTTCTGTCACCTTCTGAGCCTAGGTACTGGTCATTGGATCCAGGCCCTAAGGCTTTCTGTCTCATTTCTAGGGTCCATATATGGAGGCCTCAACCTCAGCCTGGTCAGGCATACTCATGCAGGAGGGAGATTTCAACAAGCTTTGGAAAACAGTTTTCTTTCCAACCCAAGTAGCTGCCCTTTACCAATTCATGCTGGAAGTGAACTATACACAGCTTTGTTTAAGAATTTCCCTCCCAGCTAATCTATCCCAGCTTCTCTCCGCTTAGTGCAAGGACAGGGGAACTGAGCATGGTGACTCTCAGAGACTTAAGTTGCCATGTACTGGCACTTTCATTATCGAGGCATAAGTCAATTTTTTGGACTTGACTGATTGGACCAACACTGCCAGTTGCACCTGTGTGCCCACTTCCCTTCCTTCCCAATGGAGATCCCAAACTGCTTCCATATGAAAGTCATTGGCACCATGTTTGCTTCCCCCACCTGCTGCTGTCCACCTCTAATGAAACCAGGCCAGAGACTCAGCAGCCTCAGTTGTTTGGACTCTGGGTCTTAGCTCCTGCCTTCACCAATCTGGGGCTCTTTGGCCATGAGATTGGAAGAGCCATGTCACTGTGGGGTTTAGCCAAACCTACTGGAACTTCCTGTAAGTGATGTTTGGTCCTCAGGCCCAGAGTGGCTTTTGGAGTAACTTTTCCTTGTAAATTGCCAATTGCCTTTGGGCTCTGAAAAATCAGCATGAAGAAGATAAACAAAAAGCAGGAACAGGCAATTCCCAGAATTAGAAAGTAAAATGGCTAATAAACATATGGAAATTTGTTCAGCTTAAGTAGGAATCAAAGAAACATTAATTAAATCAGTTACAAGATTCTGTTTTGCCCCATTAAATTGGCAAAAATAATACATGATGGTTTAGATATAGAGAAACGGGGGCTCTCGTTCCCCTGCTATAGGGAGTTAAATTGGTACAACTTTTCCAGAGGGCTTGTTTAACAGTATTTTTCAAACACCTTAAAAAGAGATATTCTCTTTGTCTTAGTAATTCCATGTTTTGGCGTTTTCCTTACCTTAAGGAAATAATCAGAGATGTCCACAAAAGTTCATGTACAAGGTTGTGTATTGAAGTGCTATTTGTAATGATGGAAAATTGGAAATGATTGAGATGTCCAACAATACAGAATCTGTTATATAAATCATGGTTCATTCAAATAATGAAACACCATGAAACCGTTAAAATGTGTCATGGAACAATATTTAAAGGCATGAAAAATATTTATGGTATTTGTTACATAGAAAAAGTAAGATTGTATTTAATATAATCCTAATTTTATATTGACAACAAAAAATCCATATTGGTGCATAGAAAAAAAGAGTTGGAAAGATATATGCCAGCCATTTAATTGGGGTCATTTCTAGGTTTGGAGATGATGGGTACTTTTTATTTTTATTTTCTTTGTGCTTGTCTTTCACCATCTTCAAGTTAGGGATTTAATGCAAACTTCTTTGAATTTTAAATTGTTTCCCATTTTTTATTCATAATATATTGGTGACTGTCCTTTACTTAAATTATTGCATAGACTTTGGTCAGTTCATGTAAGTGGAATTTTGGAGTCAAATGGCGTGTCCACTAAATGCATGTTGCTTTTGTAATTAAAAGCAAAATTAAATCCCTTTAGGGTTTCATTCTAGAATTCTCTTGCCCCTAACCAACCCCTATCAGTTGGCTGTACGCTCAAGGCTGCTCTCCGTTTAAGCCATGAGCTGAGAGCATGTGACTGCCAGTGCCCTGGAGACAGAATTTGTCGGGGAGGTAGTCTCTGCCACCATTTTCCCCAATTTCTCTCTGTACTTGTCTGCCTCCTAAGCTTCTGGAAGCAGGGGGCATCCTGGTATAGCCCTCCCCTTTCTTGGCACCTGTGACTGATGGCAGGTGTGCTGGGGAAGGGAGAAAAGCTCTTATGTGTACGAGGACCTGCTCCGTGCTAGCTGCTGGCCTAGCTCTTGTCAAAACCCTGATTGTCTTTGATGACTCTTTCTTACTTCACATCTAATCCCCATCTCTTTGTTTTGCCTTCAAGCTGTGTCACGAGTCTAACCATTTCCCAGCACCTCCACAAGTACCACCTAGTTCCTGCCACCATCCCCTCTTGCTCCACAGCCGTGAAGGCTCCCCCTTCCCCACAGTCCACCAACTGGGCTCCCCGTGTTCACCTGTGCTCCCTGCACTCCCATCTCTACCAGCAGCCAGAGCAGTCCTTTGAGAACACACTGTGGGGCTCTCTCCAGTCCTTCAGACCCAGTGGGGTGCCCCATCTCATGCGACCGAAAGCCAAAGGCCCCACACCTGCTGACCTAAGCCCCTGACACGTTCCCTCGTGCTCGTCCACTCTGGCCACATCAGCCTTTTTGTTGTTCCCCAGACATAGAAGAACGTCTTCCCTTAGGACCTTTGCCCTGTGTCTCCCTCTGCCTGGAGTGTCGCTTCCCCAGGCCTCCTTGTGGTTCATCCCCTGCTGAGTTTAGGTCGCAGTTCTGAGGTCACAAGGTGGCAGAGGCCTTCTCTCACCTCACTTTTCTTTTGTTTGTTTTTTTATTTTGAGACGGAATCTCACTCTGTTGCCCAGGCTGGAGTACAGTGGTGCAATCTTGGCTCACTGCAACCTCTGCCTCGCAGGTTCAAGTGATTCTCCTGCCTCAGCCTCCTGAGTAGCTGAGATTACAGGTGCGCACCACCATGCCCAGCTAATTTTTGAATTTTTAGTAGAGACAGGGTTTTGCCATGTTGGCCAGGCTGGTCTGGAACTCCTGACTTCAGGTGATCCACCCACCTAGGCCTCCCAAAGTGCTGGGATTATAGGCATGAGCCACAGCACCCAGCCTGACCTCACGTTTCTTTAACCCCACTTTACTGTTATCGCAGCACCTGTTGGGATCTGCCATGTGAGGTATACGCTTCTTGCCCAATGAGGACAAAGCTCCCTGAGAGCAGGGACTTTCTGTATTACTGTACCTCTATCCCCAGAATGTACAATAGGGTGTACATCGCAACAGACCCTGAGAGGTCTGCTAAGAGGACAGGGCTGAGGAGGTGCTGAGATGTCAATGGACCCATCTCTTCAAGGTCATGATGTATGCACCTTATAGATTCAAGCTTCTGTCCAACTCTGAATGTATTTGTCCTCTAGTCTCAGAGGCATGGCCCCTGGGCAGGGGGTTGCTCTGTTTGCTGCCATTCCCAAACCAATGGGAGCTGCTGGTTGGATCCTTGTAGCCCAGGAGGCCTGTGGGGCTTGTTAGGGCATGATCTGAGATTTCCTGTGAGATTCTGTCTTTGCAGCCCACACTGCTCTGTCTTCAGTTGGCTGTGCTGTGTGGTTGTTGGTGCCAGTGTTTCTAAGTTGTGTGTCTGGAAAGGAGACCCACCTGTTATTTTACGAACAGGGTAAAGTTTCTTGCCTAGAGGCTCAGGCTGGAAACAGGGCCACATCCCAGCTCCGCGGCAGCTCCAAGTGCAGGAGGGAGGTTTTTAGAGTGTTTCACTCAGTCTTCCCACTTGCTGCCTCATCCTCGTCGTTATTTATGATTTGTTGAGTGCCCCTACTGCGTTCAGCAGGCTAGGAGATATAACGTGGTTGTTCCCTGCCTGAGGCCTTGGAGTCTAATGTAGCCAGACAAATGACTCAGGCATAAACCACCTTCCCAGAGAAGGTGCTTACTTCTCCAAAGTGTCGGATTTCTCAAGGTTTTGATTTGCATGTGACTTTCCATTTTTAAACTCCCATGGGGAGGCGTGGAGACAACTCTGGGGTGAGGGCGAGGGTGGGGGAGGCAGGGCTGGGAGGGCAGACTGGAAAATGTTGGCTACGTAAGGGTTTTTGAGAAGAAACGGCATTCCAGGCAGCATTTCTGAGCCATTCAGTTCGTGACTCAAGATACAACATTGGTCTGGGGTCAAGATGGTGGTAAGAACAGAGAAAGTGAAAGCAAAAACCCAGTGAAGGGAGCAGGAATGGGAGGAAGGGGCCAGAAGCCAGGGGCAAGTTTAGCAACTGAAGGTAGTGCAGAAATATTTATATCCATCCAACTGTCCATTCCTTCATTCATCTGCTTGGAGAAATGCAGTTTCATCCTCAAAAGTGTTTTATTTATTTATTTATTTATTTATTTATTTATTTATTTGATGGAGTCTCACTCTGTCACCCTGGCTGGAGTGCAGTGGCATGATCTCGGCTCACTGCAACCTCCGCCTCCTAGGTTCAAGCGATTCTCATGCCTCAACCTCCTGAGTAGCTGGGACTACAGGCATATACCACTGTGCCTGGCTAATTTTTTGTAGTTTTGGTAGAGGTGGGGGTTTCACCATGTTCACCAGGCTGGTCTTGAACTCCCGACCTCAGGTGACCCACCCACCTCGGCCTCCCAGAGTGTTGGGATTACAGGCATGAGCCACTGCACCTGGCCTCAAAAGTGTTTTAAAACCTGTGGTTCCCCGCTTGCTGGACAATGTCAGGCCCCCTTTGTGATTTCTCTCATAGTACACTGTACTTTTCCTTAGTTGCATTTGTCACAGCTTTAAGTGCCTTTTTTTTCCCCG
>NW_012103109.1:678738-679770 GCF_000951045.1 Mandrillus leucophaeus | reverse complement strand
TTGGGTATAAGGGGAAAAGGGTGCCGGAAGATGTAGAAAGTGCCTTACATCATACATCAACTCACTTGATTCCAATAACTATCATAGGTGATTATTTTATTCCCATTTAACAGATGGGAAAATGGAGGTTCTGAGAGCTCTGGCACCTTGCCTTAAATTTAGCACAATTTAAGGACCAGGGTTGTTTTCCGATTAGGTCTGTCAACTCGAATCCCCAGGAACCTGTGTGTCAAGATGAATTTCTCTAGTTTCATGGTAGAAATGAGATGGTCCAGGAAAGGAGAGATTTTCTTTGGTAGAGCCACAGGCAAACCACATCATATACGGCTGTTGATGCCATCATTTACTAGCAAGAGAATGCTGGGTGGGAGTGACCCAGGCCAAAGGGTGTTTGTTGCTCTTTCCATGATTAGGGCCTGAGTGAGAATTCTGTCTCCACTTCTCTTAGAGCTTGAGTCATCCAGGGGACAGGATCAGTCTGATGTCAGAGACTGGGACTCACTGGTGGTCTAGAGCTTCACTCTCCAATATGATGGCTGCTAGCCATGTGTGGCCATTTAAATTAACTAAAATGAAATAAAACTTAAAAACCAGCTTCTCAGAAGAAGTAGCCACATTTCAAGAGTTCAGTAACCACATGTGGCCTGTGGCTACCATATTGGGCAGTTCCATGCATTTCCTTAATCATTCTAATGGACGGAGCTGGACCAGAGGCCACCTGGCTCTTTCCGGCAGCAAGACAAGAGAAGACACTGCTTTTATTTCCAAGCTGTGTGACTTAGTCATCTGACTCTCCGTCTCCTCTTCTGCGAAATGGGAAGTGGGGGCTGCAGTGAGAACTAAACCCAATGGTGTACGTTAAGCTTTCTCTGTGGCACTTGGCACATGGTCGTTGTTCATCAGGGGCTGGTACCACCTGCATATTCAGGAGAGACAGAGACAAGCCCCCTTGGTATGGTATATTTCTTCTACAGATCAGTTTCCATTTGGTGAGTTTACCTGAGGCCACACATCTTCCTGCCTGGTTGCTTC